>NC_091197.1:22682532-22794919 GCF_040958095.1 Procambarus clarkii | reverse complement strand
ATGCCAATTATTGAGAGCAGCGATGGGTCACATTTTGCCAAAACCCCCCCCTGCAGTTTTCAAAAGGTCGCAAACAACCCAAATTCCACCCTTGTGGCATATTTTGGAGCGACATTCAGGTTCTCTGCACGTATTCGCAGTTTGAAATTACGAATTTTTATACCGAAAATATACCAATTACTTAGAGTGGCGATGGATCACATTCTGCCCAAACCCTCCGTGCAGTTTTCAAAACATCGAAAACATCCAAAATTAGACCCTTGAACCATATTTTCTAGCCAAATTCTGGCTTTCTGCACGTGTTCGCTGTTTGAAATAACGACATTTTTTACCGAAAATATGTCTATTACTGAAAGCGGCGATAGCTCACATTTTGCCCAAACCCACCAGTCAGTTTTCATAATATCCCAAGCATCCCAAATTCGACCCATGAGCCATATTTTGGAGCCAAATTCTGGCTCTCTGCACGTATTCGCATTTTGAAATTACAACTTTTTAAACCGAAAATATGCCAGTTACTGAAAGCGGCGATGGGTAACATTTTGCCCAAACCCTCTATGCAGTTTTCAAAATATCTCAAACATCCCCAATTCGACGCTTGAGCCATATTTTGGAGCCAAATTCTGGCTCTCTGCGCCTATTCGCAGTTTGAAATTACGAGTTTTTATACCGAAAATATGCCAATTACTTAGAGCGGCGATGGATCACATTCTGCAAAAACCTTCCCTGCAGTTTTCAAAACATCTCACACATCCCAAATTAAACGGTTGAGCCATATTTTGGAGCTAAATTCTGGCTCTCTGCACGTATTTGCAGTTTGAAGCTACGAATTTTTATACCGAAAATATGCCAATTACGGAGAGCAGCAATGGATCACATTTTGCCCAAACCCCTTTTTGCAGTTTTCAAAATATCGCAAACATCCCAAATTCCACCCTTGCGGCTTATTTTGGAGCGAAGTTCTGGCTCTCTGCACGTATTCGTAGTTTTAAATTAGGAATTTTTATACCGAAAATATACCAATTACTTAGAGCAGCGATGGATTACATTTTGCCCAAACCCTCCGTGCAGTTTTCAAAATATCCAAAACATCCCAAATTCGACACTTGAGCCATATTTTCTAGCCAAATTCGGACTTTCTGCACGTATTCACAGTTTGAAATAACGACTTTTTATCCCGAAAATATGCCAATTACTGAAAGCGGCGATAGATCACATTTTGCTCAAATCCACCATTCAGTTTTCAAAATATCCCAAACATCCCAAATTCGACCCTTGAGCCATATTTTGGAGCCAAATTCTGGCTCTCTGCACCTATTCGCAGTTTGAAATTACGACATTTTATACCGAAAATATGTCAATTACTGAGAGCAGCGATTGGTCACATTTTACCTAAACCCCCCCTGCAGTTTTCAAAATATCCCAAACATCCCAAATTTTGGCTCTCTGCACGTATTCGCAGTTTTAAATTAGGTATTTTTATACCGAAAATATGCTAATTACTTTGAGAGGCGATGGAGCACATTTTGCCCAAACCCTCCGTGCAGTTTTCAAAATATCCCAAACTTCCCAAATTCGACCCTGGAGCCTTATTTTGGAGCCAAGTTCTTGCTTTCTTCACGTATTCGCAGTTTGAAATAACGACTTTTTATACCGAAAATATGTCAATTACTGAAAGCTGCAATGGGTCACATTCTGCTCAAACCCCCTTGCAGTTTTCAAAATATCCCAAACATACCAAATTCGACCCTTGAGCCAATTTTTGGAGCCAAATTGTGGGTCTCTGCACATATTCGCATTTTGAAATTACGACTTTTTATACCGAAAATATGCCAATTACTGAGAGGGGCGGTAGGTCACATTTAGCCGAAACCCCCTCCTTGCAGTTTTCAAAACTTCCCAAACATCCCAAATTCTATCCTTGAGAATGTTTTTGGAGCCAAATTTTGGCTCTCTGCACGTATTCGCTGTTTGAAATTACGACTTTTTATCCCAAACGTCCAAAACTTGACGCTTGAAAATATGCCAATTACTGAAAGAAACGATGGGTCACGTTTTGCCCAAACCCCCCTGCAGTTTGCAAAATATCCCAAACATCCAAATTCGACCTTTGAGCCCTATTTTGGAGCCAAATTCTAGCTTTCTGCACGTATTTGCCCTTTGAAATTACGTCATTTTATACCGAAAATATGCCAATTACTGAGAGCGGCGATGGGTCACATTTTGCCCAAACCCCCCTGCAGTTTTCAAAATATACCAAACATCCCAAATTCGTCCCGGGAGCGTTATTTTGGGGCCAAATTCTAGCTCTCGGCACGTATTTGCAGTTTGAAATTACGACTTTTTATACGGAAAATATGCCAATTACTGAAAGCAGCGATGCGTCACATTTTGCCCAAACCCCGCTTGCAGTTTTCAAATATCCCAAACATCCCAAATTCGACTCTTGAGCCATACTTTATAGCCAAATTCTAGCTCTCTGCCCGTATTCGCAGTTTGAAATTATGACTTTTTATACTGAAAATATGTCAATTACGGAAAGCGGCGATGGATCACATTAGGCCCAAACCCTCCCTGCAGTTTTAAAAATATCCCAAACATCCCAAATTCGACCCTGGAGCCTTATTTTGGAGCCAAATTCTGGCTCTATTCACGTATTCGCAGTTTGAAATTACGACATTTTATACCGAAAATATGCCAATTACTGAGAGCGGCGATGGGTCACATTTTGCCCAAACCCACCTGCAGTTTTAAAAATATCCCAAACATCGCAAATTCGACCCTTGAGCGAAATTTTGGAGCGAGGCTGAAGAGAGTGAAGCAGAGGCTTAAGAGAGGGATGCAGAGGCACAAGAAAATGATGAAGAGGCTCAAGAGAGTGCTGCTGAGGCTCAAGAGAGGGATGCTGAGGCTCCAGAGAGTGATGCAGAGGCTCCAGAGAGTGATGCAGAGGCTGAAGTGAGAGATGCAGAGGCTTAAGAGAGTGACACAGAGGCTCAAGAGTGATGCAGAGGCTCAAAAGAATGATGTAGAGGCTTAAGAGAGGGATGCAGAGGCTCAAGTGAATGATGCAGAGGCTCATGAGAGTGATGCAAACGATCAAGATAGGAATGCAGAGGCTTAAGAGAGTGATGCAGAGGCTCAAGAGTCGGATGTAGAGGCTCAAGAGAGTAAGGCAGAAGCTCAAGAGAGTGATGCAGAGGCTTAAGTAAGTGATGCACAGGCTGAAGAGAGTGATGCAGAGGCTCAAAAGAGTGATGTAGAGGCTCAAGAGAGTGATGCAGAGGCTCAGGAGAGTGATGCAGAGGCTTAAGAGAGTGATGCAGAGGCTGAAGAGAGTGATGCAGAGGGTCTAGAGAGTGATGCAGAGGCTCAAGAGAGTGATGCAGAGGCTCAAGAGAGTGATGCAGAGGATCATGAGCGTGATGCAGAGGCTCGAGAGAGTAATGCAGAGGCCTCAAGAGAGGGATTCAGAGGCTTAAGAGAGGGATGTAGAGGCTCAAGAGAGTAATGCAGAGGCTCAAGAGAGTGATGCAGAGGCTCAAGAGACGGATGCAGAGGCTAAAGAGAGTGATGCAGAGGCTCAAGAGAGTGATGCAGAGGCTCAAGAGAGGAATGCAGAGGCTCAAGAGAGTGATTGAGAGGCTTTCGAGAGTGATTCAGAGACTTAAGAGAGTGATGCAGAGGCGTAAGAGAGGGATGCAGAGGCTCAAGAGAGGGATGCAGAGGGTCAAGATAGGGATGCAGGAGCTCACGAGAGTGATGCAGATGCTCTAGAGAGTGATTCTGAGGCTTGCGAGAGTGATGCAGAGACTTAAGAGAGTGATGCAGAGGCTTAAGAGAAGGGTGCAGAGGCTCAAGAGAGGGATGCAGAGGCTCAAGAGAGGGATGCAGAGGCTCAAGAGAGGGATGCAGAGGATCAAGTGAGGGATGCAGAGGTACAAGAGAAAGATGAAGAGGCTCAAGAGAGGGATGCAGAGGCTAAAGAGAGTGATGCAGAGGCTCAAGAGAGGAATGCAGAGGCTCAAGAGAGTGATTGAGAGGCTTTCGAGAGTGATTCAGAGACTTAAGAGAGTGATGCAGAGGCGTAAGAGAGGGATGCAGAGGCTCAAGAGAGGGATGCAGAGGGTCAAGATAGGGATGCAGGAGCTCACGAGAGTGATGCAGATGCTCTAGAGAGTGATTCTGAGGCTTGCGAGAGTGATGCAGAGACTTAAGAGAGTGATGCAGAGGCTTAAGAGAAGGGTGCAGAGGCCCAAGAGAGGGATGCAGAGGCTCAAGAGAGGGATGCAGAGGCTCAAGAGAGGGATGCAGAGGATCAAGTGAGGGATGCAGAGGCACAAGAGAAAGATGAAGAGGCTCAAGAGAGGGATGCAGAGGCTAAAGAGAGTGATGCAGAGGCTCAAGAGAGTTCTGCAGAGGCTCAAGAGAGTGATGCATAGGCTTACGAGAGTGATGTAGATGATCAAGAGAGGGATGCAGAGGCTTAAGAGAGTGATGCAGAGGCTGAAGACAGTGTTGCGGAGGCGTAGGAGAGGGATGCAGAGGGTCAAGAGAGTGATGCAGAGGCTCAAGAGAGTGATGCATAGGCTCAAGAGAGTGATGCAGTGGCTTAAGAGAGGATGCAGAGGCTCAAGAGAGGTATGCAGAGGCTCAAGAGAGGGATGCAGAGGCTCAAGAGAGGGAAGCAGAGGCTCAAATGAGGGGATGCAGAGGCACATGAGAGGAATGCAGAGGCTCTTGAGAGTGATGCAGAGGCTCAAGAGAGGGATGCATAGGCTTAAGATAGTGATGCAAAGGCTCAAGAGAGGGATGCAGGAGTTCAAGAGAGGGATGCAGAGGCTCAAGAGAGTGATGCAGAGGCTTAAGAGAGGGATGCAGCGGCTCAAGAAAGTGAAGCAGAGGCTTAAGAGAGGGATGCAGAGGCACAAGATAATGATGAAGAGGTTCAAGAGAGTGCTGCTGCGGCTCAAGAGAGGGGTGCTGAGGCTGTTGAGAGGGATGCAGAGGCTCCATAGAGTGATGCAGAGGCTGAAGTTAGAGATGCAGAGGCTTAAGAGAGTGATGCAGAGGCTCAAGAGAGTGATGCATTCTCAAGAGAGGAATGTAGATGCTCAGGAGAGTGATTAACAGGCTTACGAGAGTGATGCAGAGACATAAGAGAGTGATGCCAGAGGCGTAGGAGAGGGATGCAGAGGCTCAAGAGAGGGATGCAGAGGCTCAAGATAGGGATGCAGGAGCTCAAGAGAGTGATGCCGAGGCACACGAGAGTGATTCAGAGGCTTACGAGAGTGATGCAAATGATCAGGAGAGGGATGCAGAGGCTTAAGAGAGGGATGCATAGGCTTGGGAGAATGATGTAGAGGCTTAAGAGAGGGATGCAGAGGCTCAAGAGAATGATGCAGTGGCTCAAGAGAGTGACGCAAATGATCAAGAGAGGGATGCAGAGGCATAAGAGAGTCATGCAGAGGCTCAAGAGAGTGATGTAGAGGCTTAAGAGAATGATGCAGAGGCTCAAGAGAGTGATGCAGAGGCTTAAGGAGAGTGATGCAGAGGCTTAAGATTGAGGTGCAGAGGCTCAAGAGAGGGATGCAGAGGCTGAAGAGAGGGATGCAGAGGCTCGTGAGAGTGATGCAGAGGCTCAAGAGAGGGATGCATAGGCTTGGGAGAGTGATGCAAAGGCTCACGAGAGGGATGCAGAATCTCAAGAGAATGATGAAGAGGCTAAAGGGAGTGCTGTAGAGGCTCAAGAGAGGGATGCTGAGGCTCCAGAGAGGGATGCAGAGGCTCCAGAGAGTTATGCAGAGGGTGAAGAGAGTGATGTAGAGGCTCAAGAGAGTGATGCAGAGGCTTAAGAGAGTGACTCAGAAGCTCAAGAGAGTTATGCAGAGGCTCTAGAGAATGATGTAGAGGCTTAAGAGAGGGATGCAGAGGCTCAAGAGAATGATGCAGAGGCTCAAGGGAGTGATACAGAGGCTTAAGATCGAAATATTGGTAAAAACGAATATATATACGTAAAATCACATTACATAAATAACGTGAAAAAGTCACTATATTACCATATTTGAGGATTTTAACTTCAAATCATAGAGCGAGGTTTCGTATTATTAGATCCTAGAAAAGACATATGACAATGTTGTTTCAAATACAAATGATAAAAATCTACGTGTTTTCATTAGAATTAACTAAAATGTTCCTGATTTTCCGTTTTCGTTTCCACTACAGTACCCAGAGTGAGTGTCAGGTATACTACAGTACCCGGAGGGAGTGTACTCCCTCTTCAGGTACTCCACTTGTTACTGTTCGCCAGTCCGACTTCTCGCCCCTTACCATTACCCTCTGGCTCCTTCCTGTTAGGTAGTTCTTCACCTATACTAGGGCCTTTCCGCATGCTCCTGCCTGCCTCTCAAGTTTGTATAGCAGTCTAATGTGCGGTACTGTATGTGTGTGTGTGTGTGTGTGTGTGTGTGTGTGTGTGTGTGTGTGTGTGTGTGTGTGTGTGTGTGTGTGTGTAATATACATTAAACAAGATGGAGTATCCTGTGTTCGGGTGATGGAGGTCAAATCTTCACTACACACAGTCTTCATCACTGTAACCATCTTCACTATAAAACTGTATTCATCACAGTAAACCATCTTCATCACAGTAACCATCTTCACTATACACAGTTTCATCACAGTACCCCTCTTCACTATACACTGTCTTCATCACAGTAACCATCTTCACTATACACAGTCTTCATCACAGTAACCATCTTCACTATACACAGTCTTCATCACAGTAACTATCTTCACTACACACAGTCTTCATCACAGTAACTATCTTCACTACACACAGTCTTCATCACAGTAACCATCTTAACTATACACAGCCTTCATCACAGTAAACATCTTCACTATACACAGTCTTCATCACAGTAACCATCTTCACTACACACTGTCTTCATCACAGTAACCCTCTTCACTACACACTGTCTTCATCACAGTAATCATCTTCACTATACACAGTCTTCATCACAGTAACCATCTTCACAATACACAGTCTTCATCACAGTAACTATCTTCACTACACACAGTCTTCATCACAGTAACTATCTTCACTACACACAGTCTTCATCACAGTAACCATCTTAACTATACACAACCTTCATCACAGTAACCATCTTCACTATACACAGTCTTCATCACAGTAACCATCTTCACTACACACTGTCTTCATCACAGTAACCATCTTCACTACACACAGTCTTCATCACAGTAACTATCTTCACTACACACAGTCTTCATCACAGTAACCATCTTAACTATACACAGCCTTCATCACAGTAAACATCTTCACTATACACAGTCTTCATCACAGTAACCATCTTCACTACACACTGTCTTCATCACAGTAACCCTCTTCACTACACACTGTCTTCATCACAGTAATCATCTTCACTATACACAGTCTTCATCACAGTAACCATCTTCACAATACACAGTCTTCATCACAGTAACTATCTTCACTACACACAGTCTTCATCACAGTAACTATCTTCACTACACACAGTCTTCATCACAGTAACCATCTTAACTATACACAGCCTTCATCACAGTAACCATCTTCACTATACACAGTCTTCATCACAGTAACCATCTTCACTACACACTGTCTTCATCACAGTAACCATCTTCACTACACACAGTCTTCATCACAGTAACTATCTTCACTACACACAGTCTTCATCACAGTAACCATCTTCACTATACACAGCCTTCATCACAGTAACCATCTTCACTATACACTGTCTTCATCACAGTAACCATCTTCACTATACACAGTCTTCATCACAGTAACCATCTTCACTACACACAGTCTTCATCACAGTAACCATCTTCACTATACACTGTCTTCATCACAGTAACCATCTTCACTACACACAGTCTTCATCACAGTAACCATCTTCACTATACACAGTCCTTCATCACAGTAACTATCTTCACTACACACAGTCTTCATCACAGTAACCATCTTCACTATACACTGTCTTCACCACTGTAACCCTCTTCACTATACAGTCTTCATCACAGCAACCATCTTCACTATATACTGTCGTCATCACAGTAACCATCTTCACTACACTTCCTGACACTCACTCTGGGTACTGTAGTATACCTGACACTCACTCTTGGTACTGTAGTATACCTGACACTCACTCTAGGTCCTGTAATATACCTGACACTCACTCTGGGTCCTGTAGTATACCTGACACTCACTCTGGGTACTGTAGTATACCTGACACTCACTCTGGGTAATGTAGTATACCTGAAACTCACTCTGGGTAATGTAGTATACCTGACAATCTGGGAACTGTAGTATACCTGACACTCCCTCAAGGAACCGGAGTATACCTGACACTCTGGGTATTGTAGTATACCTAACACTCCCTCCGGGTACTGTAGTATACCTGACACTCACTTTGGGTACTGTAGTATACCTGACACTCACTCTGGGTACTGTAGTATACCTGACACTCACTCTGTGTCCTGTAGTATACCTGACACTCACTCTGGGTCCTGTAGTATACCTGACACTCACTCTGGGTATTGTAGTATACATGACACTCTGGGTCCTGTAGTATACCTGACACTCACTCTGGGTACTGTAGTATACTAGACACTCACTCTGGGTACTGTAGTATACCTGACACTCACTCTGGGTCCTGTAGTATACCTGACACTCATTCTGGGTACTGTAGTATACCTGATACTCACTCTAGGTCCAGTAGCATACCTGAAACTCACTCTGGGTACTGTAGTATACCTGACACTCTGGGTACTGTAGCATACCTGACACTCACTCTGGGTCTTGTAGTATACCTGACACTCACTCTGGGGTTCTGTAGTATACCAGACACTCACTCTGGGTCCTGCAGTATACCTGACACTCTGGGTACTGTAGCATACCTGACACTCACTCTGGGTACTGTAGTATACCTGACACTCTGGGTACTGTAGCATACCTGACACTCACACTGGGTACTGTAGTATACCTGACACTCTGGGTACTATAGTATACCTGACACTCACTCTGGGTCCAGTAGCATACCTGAAACTCACTCTGGGTACTGTAGTATACCTGACACTCACTCTGGGTCTTGTAGTATACCTGACACTCTGGGTGCTGTAGTATACCTGACACTCTGGGTACTGTAGCATACCTGACACTCACTCTGGGTACTGTAGTATACCTGACACTCTGGGTACTGTAGTATACCTGACACTCACTCTGGGTACTGTAGTATTCCTGACACTCACTCTGGGTCTTGTAGTATACCTGACACTCACTCTGGGTCCTGTAGTATACCTGACACTCACTCTGGGTCCTGTAGTATACCTGACACTCACTCTGGGTCTTGTAGTATACCTGACACTCACTCTGCGTCCTGTAGTATACCTGACACTCACTCTGGGTCCTGTAGTATACCTGACACTCACTCTGGTTACTGTAGTATACCTGACACTCTGGGTACTGTAGTATACCTGACACTCTGGGTACTGTAGTATACCTGACACTCTGGGTACTGTAGTATACCTGACACTCTGGGTACTGTAGTATACCTGACACTCTGGGTACTGTAGTATACCTGACACTCTGGGTACTGTAGTATACCTGACACTCTGGGTACTGTAGTATACCTGACACTCTGGGTACTGTAGTATACCTGACACTCTGGGTACTGTAGTATACCTGACACTCTGGGTACTGCAGTATACCTGACCTGAGCTTCCCGCACAGGTCTTGACGTCATTAACTGTACTTCGCTCCATCTCCCTCTCCTCCCTCTCACTAGCTTCCCTCACCTCCCTCTCACTAGCTTCCCTCACCTCCCTCTCACTAGCTTCCCTCACCTCCCTCTCTTTGCCTTCCATCGCGTCCCTCCGTCTAGCTCTTTTCACTACCTACTATCACCACCACCACCCCTTCACTATAACCATCACCACCATCACCACCACCAACAGTATCACCATCACTTCCACAACCCACCACCATCACTACCTTCACCACCATCATCACCCTCACTACCACCACCACCATCATCACCACCTCCACCATAACCACCATCATCACTCCCACAACCACCATCACCATCTCCACCACTATCATCACCTCCACAATGACCACCATCATCACCATCAACACCACTATCATCACCATCACCTCCTCCTCCATAACCACCATCATCACAATGACCACTATCATCACCATCACCTCCTCCACCATAACCACCATCATCACAATGACCACCATCATCACCATCAACACCACTATCATCACCATCACCACCTCCACCATAACCCCCATTACCACCATCACCATCTCCACCACTATCATCACCTCCACAATGACCACTATCATCACCATCAACACCACTATCATCACCATCACCTCCTCCACCATAACCACCATCATCACCATCAACCATCACCACCACTATCACTATCACCACCTCCACCATAACCACCATCATCACAATGACCACCATCAACATCACTATCATCACCATCACCACCTCCACCATAACCACCATCATCACAATGACCACTATCATCACCATCACCACCACTATCACTATCACCATAACCACCATCATCTCAATGGCCACTATCATCACCATCACCTCCTCCACCATCATCACAATGACCACCATCATCACCATCAACACCACTATCATCACCATCACCACCTTCACCATAACCACCATCATCACATTGACCACCATCATCACCATCAACACCACTATCGTCACCATCACCACCTCCACCATAACCACCATCATCACAATGACCACTATCATCACCATCACCACCTCCACCATAACCTCCATCATCACAATGACCACCATCATCACCACTATCATCACCATCACCACCATAACCACCATCATCACAATGACCACCATCATCACCATCAACACCACTATCATCACCACCACTATCACCATCTCCTCCACCATAACCACCATCATCACAATGACCACCATCATCAACACCACTATCATCACCATCACCACCTCCACCATTACCACCATCATCACAATGACCACCATCATCAACACCACCACCTCCACCATAACCACCATCATCCCAATGACCATCATCAACACCAACACAACTAACACCACTACTCTCACCTATACCCTCTACCATGACTGGTCAGTATTAATATATAACCAGTTAACTATTTTATTTGTTATCTAGGATATAATTATGGCTGGACAAGTTGGGTGTGCGTGGTAGGTTACACCAGACCGGCATCATGAGCAGTGTTCCTGTCACAAGCTCCTCCTCCCTCTCCTCTCCCTCCTCCATCGACATCAACTATGCCAAGGACATGAGGAGGATCGCAAAGGCACAGGCTACTATGACCGCAAAAATGGGAGAGAAGATGGTGATAAAAAACGCAATGAGGAAGTTACCCAAGCATAGAGCTGAGGCTGTGAAGCGAGCTGTTGCTGCCGAAGAGAGATTTAAGCGTGAGGCAGCAGCATACCTCAATAATGAGGAGGTTCCCCCCCGCCACAACCCACCCCCCTCCCGCGCCCTCTACTCCTTCTGAGGAGAAAGATGTGTTATTGTTGTGTTGTGTATAGTAGCAGCTAGCCGTCACTTCCCTGGGGTTAGGGAGTTGTGCCCGGCGTGTCCAGTTAACTGCTCTTTGTATAAATGTTAAATGTTTCTTGAGTACGTAATAATAAAGTGTGTGTGTGTGTGTGTGAGTACTCACGTATTTGTGCCTGCTGGATCGAGCTCTAGCTCATGGACCCCTCATTTCTAGCCGATGATTGTCTAATGCAATGACTCCCGGCCTATTTCCTTATAAGAACACTGTTTTTCCCAAAAACGGTGGGTTTTCTGAGGGGAAGAGAAAACGTACGTCTGGAAGCTGATTGTAACCGCCCCAAGCTGCGCGCGCAACGAGCCGAGGTTATATAAACTCGGACGCAGACTGCGTGGCCCTCTTCCCGACAAGCCAACAGCTGCTCTCTTACAAAACGCTGCTCACTGCTGCTCAGCGAGTCGTAAACACAGAAGTTTAGCATGCTCAACTGTTCCCCCAGCATGGACCCTACACCAGTTCCTATCAACAACGACTCGGAGCAACCCGTCAGGGGCGTCCTGCCCTTCTCAACATTTAAGATAGTGTTTGTGTTGTTGGCGCGCCGGACCAGTGTTTGTGTTGTTGGCGCGCCTGACCAGTGTTTGTCTGTGTTGGCGCGCGCGCCCCTGAAGCACGCCTGTTGGTTCAGCCTTGGTGACCAAATGCAGGTGCAGTGGACCTAGAGGGGGAGGTGACCCTCGGTGTTATAGGGCACTGGTTTTTCTCCAGTAGGTGGCTGTTATTCGAAGCACAATCGGGAGGAGGCCTGTCCACCCCCCCATCACGATATGTGATTTGGCCTTATAAAGCAACAGCTTTATACGTCTTTTCTAATGTCTAAAAAATACGAAACGTCGCTCTATGATTCGAAAGTAAAATCCTCAAATTTGGTATAATAATGACTTTTTTCACGTTTTTCATGTAGTTTGATATTACGTATATATATTCATTTTTACCAATATTTCGATACTAATTCATGTAGTATCACGATATGTGCTTTGGCCTTCAAATGTCGGATTTTCGCATAATATTGCATTTTAAGCAAGTTTTCTTGCATTTTGTTTCGTACTAAAAATCATCGAATTCAGCAATATTTTTACGTTTATCATCCCCTTTTCCTTTATGTGATATAAACAAAATATCATCGAATTAGGCAATATTTTGCTGTTTTTCCACGTTTTTGTGAATTTTCAGCTTATTGCTATTAATTCATTATATATACGATAAAAATGATGAAAACACATAATTGATTAGAAATTAACCTTAAACACTTCATTTTCAATCAACTATTTGTTTCTCGTTAAAATACTGAGTAAGATATTGGAAAGGGGAGAAGTTCTGTTTTTATTGCATATATAGACGTTTCAGCCCGATTAGAGCGGTTTTACGTGTACATCTTCCATCGGTAATATAAACGGAAAATCAGGAACCTTTTAGTTAATTCTAATGAAAACACATTGATTTTTATCATTTGTATTTGAAACAACATTGTCATATGTCTTTTCCTGGATCTAAATAATACGAAACCCCGCTCTATGATTTGAAGTTAAAATCCTCAAATATTGTAATATCGTGACTTTTTTCACGTTATTCATGTAGTGTGATTTTACGAATATATATTCGTTTTTACCAATATTTCGATGCTACTTCATGTTTTCTCACGATATATGATTTCTCCTTCAAATCTCAGAATTTCGCAAATATTTCATTTTTAAGCAAGTTTTCTTGCATTTTGTTTTGTACTAAAAATCATCGAATTTAGCAATATTTTGACCTTTATCATCCCCCTTTTCCTTTACGTGATATAAACAAAATATCGAATTTGGCAATATTTTGACGTTATTCCCCGTTTTTGTGAATTTTCAGTTTATTGTTATTATTTCATTAAATATACGATAAAAATGATGCAAATACATAATTGATCGGAAAATAACCTTAAATACTTCATTTTCAATCATCTATTTGTTTCTCGTTAAAATACTGAGTAAGATATTTAAAAGGGGAGAAGTTCTGTTTTTATTGCATATATCGACGTTTCAGCCGGATTAGAACGGTTTTACGTGTACATCTTCCATCAGTAATATGAACCGAAAATCAGGAATATTTTAGTTAATTTTAATGAAAACACATTGATTTTTATAATTTGTATTGGAAGCAACATCTTTATACGTCTTTTCTATGGTCTAAAAAATACGAAACGTCGCTTTATGATTCGAAGTTAAAATCCTCAAACGTTTTTCATGTTGTTTGATATTACGTAAATATATTCATTTTTTACCAATATTTTGATACTATTTCATGTAGTATCACGATATGTGATTTGGCCTTCATATCTCAGATTTTCGGCAAATATTGCATTTTAAGCAAGTTTTCTTGCATTTTGTTTCGTACTAAAAAGCATCGAATTCAGCAATATTTTGAAGTTCTGTTTTTATTGCATATATCGACGTTTCAGCCGGATTAGAACGGTTTTACGTGTACATCTTCCATCAATAATATGAACCGAAAATCAGGAATATTTTAGTTAATTTTAATGAAAACACATTGATTTTTATAATTTGTATTGGAAGCAACATCTTTATACGTCTTTTCTAGGGTCTAAAAAATACTTTACGTCGCTTTATGATTCGAAGTTAAAATCCTCAAACGTTTTTCATGTTGTCTGATATTACGTAAATATATTCATTTTTTACCAATATTTCGATACTATTTCATGTAGTATCACGATATGTGATTTGGCCTTCATATCTCAGATTTTCGGCTAATATTGCATTTTAAGCAAGTTTTCTTGGATTTTGTTTCGTACTAAAAAGCATCGAATTCAGCAATATTTTGACGTTTATCGTCCCCTTTTCCTTTATGTGATATAAACAAAATACCATCTAATTAGGCAATATTTTGCTGATTTTCCACTTTTTTGTGAATTTTCAGTTTATTGCTATTAATTCATTAAATATACGATAAAAATGATGCAAACACATAATTGATTAGAAATTAACCTTAAACACTTCATTTTCAATCAACTATTTTTTTCTCGTAAAAATACTGAGTAAGATATTGGAAAGGGGAAAAGTTCTGTTTTTATTGCATATATCGACGTTTCAGCCGGATTAGAGCGGTTTTACGTGTACATCTTCCATCGGTAATATAAACGGAAAATCAGAAACATTTTAGTTAATTCTAATGAAAAACATTGATTTTTATCATTTGTATTTGAAACAACATTGTCATATGTCTTTTCTTGGATCTAAATAATACGAAACCTCGCTCTATGATTTGAAGGTAAAATCCTCAAATATGGTAATATAGTGACTTTTTTCACGTTATTCATGTAGTGTGATTTTACGTATATATATTCGTTTTTACCAATATTTCGATACTACTTCATGTTTTCTCACGATATGTGATTTGGTCTTCAAATCTCAGAATTTCGCAAATTTTTCATTTCAAAGCAAGTTTTCTTGCATTTTGTTTTGTACTAAAAATGATCGAATTTAGCAATATTTTGACCTTTATCATCCCCTGTTCCTCTATGTGATATAAAGAAAATATCATTGAATTAGGCCGTTTTTCCACGTTTTTGTGAATTTTCAGTTTATTGTTATTAATTCATTAAATGTACGATAAAAATTATGCAAACACATAATTGATCAGAAAATAACCTTATATACTTCGTTTTCAATCATCTATTTGTTTCTCGTTAAAATACTGAGTAAGATATTGAAAAGGGGAGAAGTTCTGTTTTTATTGCATATATCGACGTTTCAGCCGGATTAGAACGGTTTTACGTGTACATCTTCCATCGGTAATATAAACCGAAAATCAGGAACATTTTAGTTAATTTTAACGAAAACACATTGATTTTTATAATTTGTATTGGAAGCAACATCTTTATACGTCTTTTCTAGGGTCTAAAAAATACGAAACGTCGCTCTATGATTCGAAGTTAAAATCCTCAAATTTGGTATAATAATGAATTTTTTCACGTTTTTCATGTAGTTTGATATTACGTAAATATATTCATTTTTACCAATATTTCGATACTATTTCATGTAGTATCACGATATGTGCTTTGCCCTTTATATCTCAGATTTTCGCATAATATTACATTTTAAGCAAGTTTTCTTGCATTTTGTTTCGTACTAAAAATCATCGAATTCAGCAATATGTTTACGTTTATCATCCTCTTTTCCTTTATGTGATATAAACAAAATATCATCGAATTAGGCAATATTTTGCCGTTTTTCCACGTTTTTGTGAATTTTCAGTTTATTGCTATTAATTCATTATATATACGATAAAAATGATGCAAACACATAATTGATTAGAAATTAACCTTAAACACTTCATTTTCAATCAACTATTTGTTTCTCGTTAAAATACTGAGTAAGATATTGGAAAGGGGAGAAGTTCTGTTTTTATTGCATATATAGACGTTTCAGCCCTATTAGAGCGGTTTTACGTGTACATCTTCCATCGGTAATATAAACGGAAAATCAGGAACCTTTTAGTTAATTCTAATGAAAACACATTGATTTTTATCATTTGTATTTGAAACAACATTGTCATATGTCTTTTCTTGGATCTAAATAATACGAAACCTCGCTCTATGATTTGAAGTTAAAATCCTCAAATATGGTAATATCGTGACTTTTTTCACGTTATTCATATAGTGTGATTTTACGTATATATATTCGTTTTTACCAATATTTCGATGCTACTTCATGTTTTCTCACGATATGTGATTTGGCCTTCAAATCTCAGAATTTCGCAAATATTTCATTTTCAAGCAAATTTTCTTGCATTTTGTTTTGTACTAAAAATAATCGAACTTAGCAATATTTTGACCTTTATCATCCCCTTTTCCTTTACGTGATAAAAACAAAATATCGAATTTGGCAATATTTTGACGTTATTCCCCGTTTTTGTGAATTTTCAGTTTATTGTTATTATTTCATTAAATATACGATAAAAATGATGCAAATACATAATTGATCGGAAAATAACCTTTAATACTTCATTTTCAATCATCTATTTGTTTCTCGTTAAAATACTGAGTAAGATATTTAAAAGGGGAGAAGTTCTGTTTTTATTGCATATATCGACGTTTCAGCCGGATTAGAACGGTTTTACGTGTACATCTTCCATCAGTAATATGAACCGAAAATCAGGAATATTTTAGTTAATTTTAATGAAAACACATTGATTTTTATAATTTGTATTGGAAGCAACATCTTTATACGTCTTTTCTAGAATATGGCTCAAGCTTCGAATTTGGGATGTTTGAGATATTTTGAAAACTGCAGGGGGGTGGGGGGTTTGGGCAAAATTTGACCTATCGCCGCTCTCAGTAATTGACATATTTTCGGTATAAAGATTCGTAATTTCAAACTGCGAATATGTGCAGAGAGCCAGAATTTGGCTCCAAAATAAGGCTCCAGGGTCGAATTTGGGATGTTTGGGATATTTTGAAAACTGGAGGGAGGGTTTGGGCAAAATGTGATCCATCGCCGCTCTCCGTAATTGGCATATTTTCGGTATAAAAATTCGAAATTTCAAGCTGCGAATATTGGCAGAGAGCCACAATTTGGCTCCAAAATTTGGCTCAAGCGTCGAATTTGCGATGTTTGAGATGTTTTGAAAACTGCAGGGGGCTTAAGGCTTAAGAGCCTTAAGCTTAAGAGCTTAAGGCTTTTACGTGTACATCTTCCATTACCAATGGAAGATGTACACGTAAACCCGCTCTAATCCGGCTGAAACGTCGATATATGCAATAAAAAAAGAACTTCTCCCCTTTTCAATATCGTACTCAGTATTTTAACTAGAAACAACATACTCAGTATTTTAACTAGAAACAAATAGTTGATTGAAAATAAAGTATTTAAGGTTAATTTCTAACAAATAATGTATTTGCATCATTTTTGTCGTATATATAAAGAATTAATACAATAAACTGAAAATTCACAACAACCTGGAAAAACGGCCAAATATTGCATAATTCGATGATATTTTGTGTAAATCATATAAAGAAAAAGGCGGACGATAAACGTCAAAATATTGCTAAATTCGGTGATTTTGAGTAAAAAAGAAAATGCAAGAAAACTTACCTAAAAATGCAATATTATGCGAAATTCTGAGATTTGAAAGCCAAATCACATATCGTGAGAAAACGTGAAGTAGTATCGAAATCATGGTACAAACGAATATATTTACGTAAACTCAATAAAAATATTCTGCACGTATTCGCAGTTTGAAATTACATTTTATACCGAAAATATGCCAATTACTGAGTGTGGCGATGGATCACATTTTGCCCAGGCCCTTCCTGCAGTTTTCAAATTATCCCAAGCATCCCAAATTCTACCCTTGAGCCATATTTTGGAGTCACATTCTGGCTCTCTGCTCGTATTCGCTGTTTGAAATTATGAATTTTTATACCGAAAATATGTCAATTACTGAGGGCAGCGATAGGTCACATTTTGCCCAAACCCCCTTTGCACTTTTCAAAATATCCCAAACATCCCATGTTCGACGCTTGAACCATATTTTGGAGCCAAATTCCGGCTCTCTGCACGTATTCGCAGTTTGAAATTACATCATTTTATAACGAAAACATGCCAATTACTTAGCGCAGCGATAGGTCACATTTTGCCCAAACCCCCCTGCAGTTTTCAAAACATCTCAAACATCCCAAATTCGATGCTTGAGCCAAATTTTGGAGCCAAATTGTGGCTCTCTGCCAATATTCGCAGCTTGAAATTTCGAATTTTTATACCGAAAATATGCCAATTACGGAGAGCGGCGATGGATCACATTTTGCCCAAACCCTCCCTCCAGTTTTCAAAATATCCCAAACATCCCAAATTCGACCCTGGAGCCTTATTTTGGAGCCAAATTCTGGCTCTCTGCACATATTCGCAGTTTGAAATTACGAATCTTTATACCGAAAATATGTCAATTACTGAGAGCGGCGATAGGTCACATTTTGCCCAAACCCCCCACCCCCCTGCAGTTTTCAAAATATCCCAAACATCCCAAATTCGAAGCTTGAGCCATATTTTGGAGCCAAATTCTGGCTTTCTGCACGTATTCGCTGTTTGAAATTACGTCTTTTTATACCGAAAATATGCCAATTATTGAGAGCAGCGATGGGTCACATTTTGCCAAAACCCCCCCCTGCAGTTTTCAAAAGGTCGCAAACAACCCAAATTCCACCCTTGTGGCATATTTTGGAGCGAAATTCAGGCTCTCTGCACGTATTCGCAGTTTGAAATTACGAATTTTTATACCGAAAATATACCAATTACTTAGAGCGGCGATGGATCACATTCTGCCCAAACCCTCCGTGCAGTTTTCAAAACATCGAAAACATCCAAAATTAGACCCTTGAACCATATTTTCTAGCCAAATTCTGGCTTTCTGCACGTGTTCGCAGTTTGAAATAACGATATTTTTACCGAAAATATGTCTATTACTGAAAGCGGCGATAGCTCACATTTTGCCCAAACCCACCAGTCAGTTTTCATAATATCCCAAGCATCCCAAATTCGACCCATGAGCCATATTTTGGAGCCAAATTCTGGCTCTCTGCAAGTATTCGCATTTTGAAATTACAACTTTTTAAACCGAAAATATGCCAGTTACTGAAAGCGGCGATGGGTAACATTTTGCCCAAACCCTCTATGCAGTTTTCAAAATATCTCAAACATCCCCAATTCGACGCTTGAGCCATATTTTGGAGCCAAATTCTGGCTCTCTGCGCCTATTCGCAGTTTGAAATTACGAGTTTTTATACCGACAATATGCCAATAACTTAGAGCGGCGATGGATCACATTCTGCACAAACCTTCCCTGCAGTTTTCAAAATATCCCACACATCCCAAATTAAACGGTTGAGCCATATTTTGGAGCTAAATTCTGGCTCTCTGCACGTATTTGCAGTTTGAAGCTACGAATTTTTATACCGAAAATATGCCAATTACGGAGAGCAGCAATGGATCACATTTTGCCCAAACCCCTTTTTGCAGTTTTCAAAATATCGCAAACATTCCAAATTCCACCCTTGCGGCTTATTTTGGAGCGAAGTTCTGGCTCTCTGCACGTATTTGCAGTTTTAAATTAGGAATTTTTATACCGAAAATATACCAATTACTTAGAGCAGCGATGGATTACATTTTGCCCAAACCCTCCGTGCAGTTTTCAATATATCCAAAACATCCCAAATTCGACACTTGAGCCATATTTTCTAGCCAAATTCGGGCTTTCTGCACGTATTCACAGTTTGAAATAACGACTTTTTATCCCGAAAATATGCCAATTACTGAAAGCGGCGATAGATCACATTTTGCTCAAATCCACCATTCAGTTTTCAAAATATCCCAAACATCCCAAATACGACCCTTGAGCCATATTTTGGAGCCAAATTCTGGCTCTCTGCACCTATTCGCAGTTTGAAATTACGACATTTTATACCGAAAATATGTCAATTACTGAGAGCAGCGATTGGTCACATTTTACCTAAACCCCCCCTGCAGTTTTCAAAATATCCCAAACATCCCAAATTTTGGCTCTCTGCACGTATTCGCAGTTTTAAATTAGGTATTTTTATACCGAAAATATGCTAATTACTTTAAGAGGCGATGGAGCACATTTTGCCCAAACCCTCCGTGCAGTTTTCAAAATATCCCAAACTTCCCAAATTCGACCCTGGAGCCTTATTTTGGAGCCAAGTTCTTGCTTTCTTCACGTATTCGCAGTTTGAAATAACGAGTTTTTATACCGAAAATATGTCAATTACTGAAAGCTGCAATGGGTCACATTCTGCTCAAACCCCCTTGCAGTTTTCAAAATATCCCAAACATACCAAATTCGACCCTTGAGCCAATTTTTGGAGCCAAATTGTGGCTCTCTGCACATATTCGCATTTTGAAATTACGACTTTTTATACCGAAAATATGCCAATTACTGAGAGGGGCGGTAGGTCACATTTAGCCGAACCCCCCTCCTTGCAATTTTCAAAATATCCAAAACATCCCAAATTCGACCCTTGAGAATGTTTTTGGAGCCAAATTTTGGCTCTCTGCACGTATTTGCTGTTTGAAATTACGACTTTTTATCCCAAACATCCCAAACTTGACGCTTGAAAATATGCCAATTACTGAAAGATGCGATGGGTCACGTTTTGCCCAAACCCCCCTGCAGTTTGCAAAATATCCCAAACATCCAAATTCGACCTTTGAACCATATTTTGGAGCCAAATTCTAGCTTTCTGCACGTATTCGCAGTTTGAAATTACGACATTTTATACCGAAAATATGCCAATTACTAAGTGCAGCGATGGATCACATTTTGGCCAGGCCTTCCCTGCACTATGCAAAATATCCTAAACATCCCATATTCGACCCATGAGCTATATTTTGGAGCCACATTCTGGCTCTCTGCACGTATTCGCATTTTGAAATTATGACTTTTTATACCGAAAATATGCCAATTACTGAGAGCAGCGATAGGTCACATTTAGCCGAAACCCTCCTCCTTGCAGTTTTCAAAACTTCCCAAACATCCCAAATTCGATCCTTGAGAATGTTTTTGGAGCCAAATTTTGGCTCTCTGCACGTATTGGCTGTTTGAAATTACGACTTTTTATCCCAAACGTCCAAAACTTGACGCTTGAAAATATGCCAATTACTGAAAGAAACGATGGGTCACGTTTTGCCCATACCCCCCTGCAGTTTGCAAAATATCCCAAACATCCAAATTCGACCTTTGAGCCATATTTTGGAGCCAAATTCTAGCTTTCTGCACGTATTCGCCCTTTGAAATGACATCATTTTATACCGAAAATATGCCAATTACTGAGAGCGGCGATGGGTCACATTTTGCCCAAACCCCCCTGCAGTTTTCAAAATATACCAAACATCCCAAATTCGACCCGGGAGCGTTATTTTGGGGCCAAATTCTGGCTCTCTGCACGTATTTGCAGTTTGAAATTACGACTTTTTATACGGAAAATATGCCAATTACTGAAAGCAGCGATGCGTCACATTTTGCCCAAACCCCGCTTGCAGTTTTCAAATATCCCAAACATCCCAAATTCGTCTCTTGAGCCATACTTTATAGCCAAATTCTAGCTCTCTGCACGTATTCGCAGTTTGAAATTATGACTTTTTATACTGAAAATATGTCAATTACGGAAAGCGGCGATGGATCACATTAGGCCCAAACCCTCCCTGCAGTTTTAAAAATATCCCAAACATCCCAAATTCGACCCTGAAGCCTTATTTTGGAGCAAAATTCTGGCTCTCTTCACGTATTCGCAGTTTGAAATTACGACATTTTATACCGAAAATATGCCAATTACTGAGAGCGGCGATGGGTCACATTTTGCCCAAACCCACCTGCAGTTTTCAAAATATCCCAAACATCGCAAATTCGACCCTTGAGCGAAATTTTGGAGCGAGGCTGAAGAGAGTGAAGCAGAGGCTTAAGAGAGGGATGTAGAGGCACAAGAAAATGATGAAGAGGCTCAAGAGAGTGCTGCTGAGGCTCAAGAGAGGGATGCTGAGGCTCCAGAGAGTGATGCAGAGGCTCCAGAGAGTGATGCAGAGGCTGAAGTGAGAGATGCAGAGGCTTAAGAGAGTGACAAAGAGGCTCAAGAGTGATGCAGAGGCTCAAGAGAATGATGTAGAGGCTTAAGAGAGGGATGCAGAGGCTCAAGAGAATGATGCAGAGGCTCATGAGAGTGATGCAAACGATCAAGACAGGAATGCAGAGGCTTAAGAGAGTGATGCAGAGGCTCAAGAGTCGGATGTAGAGGCTCAAGAGAGTAAGGCTGAAGCTCAAGAGAGTGATGCAGAGGCTTAAGAAAGTGATGCACAGGCTGAAGAGAGTGATGCAGAGGCTCAAAAGAGTGATGTAGAGGCTCAAGAGAGTGATGCAGAGGCTCAGGAGAGTGGTGCAGAGGCTTAAGAGAGTGATGCAGAGGCTGAAGAGAGTGATGCAGAGGGTCTAGAGAGTAATGCAGAGGGTCAAGACAGTGATGCAGAGGCTCAAGAGAGTGATGCAGAGGATCATGAGCGTGATGCAGAGGCTCGAGAGAGTAATGCAGAGGCCTCAAGAGAGGGATTCAGAGGCTTAAGAGAGGGATGTAGAGGCTCAAGAGAGTAATGCAGAGGCTCAAGAGAGTGATGCAGAGGCTCAAGAGAGGGATGCAGAGGCTAAAGAGAGTGATGCAGAGGCTGAAGAGAGTGGTGCAGAGGCTCAAGAGAGGAATGCAGAGGCTCAAGAGAGTGATTGAGAGGCTTTCGAGAGTGATGCAGAGACGTAAGAGAGTGATGCAGAGGCGTAAGAGAGGGATGCAGAGGCTAAAGAGAGGGATGCAGAGGGTCAAGATAGGGATGCAGAGGCTCAAGAGAGGGATGCAGAGGATCAAGTGAGGGATGCAGAGGCACAAGAGAAAGATGTAGAGGCTCAAGAGAGGGATGCAGAGGCTAAAGAGAGTGATGCAGAGGCTCAAGAGAGTTCTGCCGAGGCTCAAGAGAGTGATGCATAGGCTTACGAGAGTGATGCAGATGATCAAGAGAGGGATGCAGAGGCTTAAGAGAATGATGTAGAGGCTCAAGAGAGTGCTGCTGCGGCGCAAGAGAGGGGTGCTGAGGCTCCAGAGAGGGATGCAGAGGCTCCATAGAGTGATGCAGAGGCTGAAGTTAGAGATGCAGAGGTTTAAGAGAGTGACGCAGAGGCGTAGGAGAGGGATGCAGAGTGTCAAGAGAGTGATGCAGAGGCTCAAGAGAGTGATGCAGTGGCTTAAGAGAGGGATGCAGAGGCTCAAGAGAGGGATGCAGAGGCTCAAGAGAGGGATGCAGAGGCTCAAGAGAGGGAAGCAGAGGCTCAAGTGAGGGGATGCAGAGGCACATGAGAGGAATGCAGAGGCTCTTGAGAGTGATGCAGAGGCTCAAGAGAGGGATGCATAGGCTTAAGATAGTGATGCAAAGGCTCAAGAGAGGGATGCAGGAGTTCAAGAGAGGGATGCAGAGGCTCAAGAGAATGATGCAGAGGCTTAAGAGTGGGATGCAGCGGCTCAAGAGAGTGAAGCAGAGGCTTAAGAGAGGGATGCAGAGACACAAGATAATGATGAAGAGGCTCAAGAGAGTGCTGCTGCGGCTCAAGAGAGGGGTGCTGAGGCTCCAGAGAGGGATGCAGAGGCTCCATAGAGTGATGCAGAGGCTGAAGTTAGAGATGCAGAGGCTTAAGAGAGTGACGCAAAGGCTCAAGAGAGTGATGCAGTCTCAAGAGAGGAATGCAGATGCTCAGGAGAGTGATTAAGAAGCTTACGAGAGTGATGCAGAGACATAAGAGAGTGATGCAGAGGCGTAAGAGAGGGATGCAGAGGCTCAGGAGAGGGATGCAGAGGCTCAAGATAGGGATGAAGGAGCTCAAGAGAGTGATGCCGAGGCACACGAGAGTGATTCAGAGGCTTACGAGAGTGATGCAGATGATCAAGAGAGGGATGCAGAGGCTTAAGAGAATGATGCAGTGGCTCAAGAGAGTGACGCAAATGATCAAGAGAGGGATGCAGAGGCATAAGAGAGTCATGCAGAGGCTCAAGAGAATGAGGCAGTGGCTCAAGAGAGTGACGCAAATGATCAAGAGAGGGATGAAGAGGCATAAGAGTGTCATGCAGAGGCTCAAGAGAGTGATGTTGAGGCTTAAGAGAATGATGCAGAGGCTCAAGAGAGTGATAAACTGAAAATTCACATAAACGTGGAAAAACGGCAAAATACTGCCTAATTCGATGATATTTTGTTTAAATCACATAAAGGAAAAGGGGATGATAAACGTCAAAATACTGCTAAATTCGATGATTTTTCGTACGAAACAAAATGCAAGAAAACTTGCTTAAAATGCAATATTATGCGAAATTCTGAGATTTGAAGGCCAAATCACATATACTACATGAAATAGAATCGAAATATTGGTAAAAATGAATATATTTACGTAGTATCAAACTACATGATAAACGTGAAAAAAGTCACTATTTAACCATATTTGAGGATTTTAACTTCAAATCATAGAGCGAGCTATCGTATTATTTAGATCCAAGAAAAGACATATGACAATGTTGTTTCCAGTACAAATGATAAAAATCAATGTGTTTTCATTACAATTAACTAAAATGTTCCTGATTTTCCGTTTATATTACCGAGGGAAGATGTACACGAAAAACCGCTCTAATCCGGCTGAAACGTCGATATATGCAATAAAAACAGAACTTCTCCCCTTTTCAATATCTTACTCAGTTTTTTAACGAGAAACAAATAGATGATTGAAAATGAAGTATTTAAGGTTATTATCTAATCAATTATAGGTTTGCATCATTTTTATCGAATATATATGAATTAATACCCATAGACTGAAAATTCACAAAAACGTGGAAAACGGCAAAATATTGCGTAATTCGATGATATTTTGTTTAAATCAAATAAAGGAAAAGGGGATAATAAACGTCAAAATATTGCTAAATTCGATGATTTTTCGTACGAAACAAAATGCAAGAAAACTTGCTTAAAATGCAATATTATGCGAAATTCTGAGATTTGAAGGCCAAATCACATATCGTGATACTACATGAAATAGAATCGAAATATTGGTAAAAATGAATATATTTACGTAGTATCAAACTACATGAAAAACGTGAAAAAAGTCACTATTTACCCATATTTGAGGATTTTAACTTCAAATCATAGAGCGAGGTTTCGTATTATTTAGATCCAAGAAAAGACATATGACAATGCTGTTTCCAATACAAATGATAAAAATCAATGTGTTTTCATTAGAATTAACTAAAATGTTCCTGATTTTCCGTTTATATTACCGAGGGAAGATGTACACGTAAAACCGCTCTAATCCGGCTGAAACGTCGATATATGCAATAAAAACCGAACTTCTCCCCTTTTCAATATCTTACTCAGTATTTTAAAGAGAAACAATTAGATGATTGAAAATGAAGTATTTAAGGTTATTATCTAATCAATTATGGGTTTGCATCATTTTTATCGTATATATATGAATTATTGCCCATAGACTGAAAATTCACAAAAACGTGGAAAACGGCAAAATATTGCCTAATTCGATGATATTTTGTTTAAATCAAATAAAGGAAAAGGGGATAATAAACGTCAAAATATTGCTAAATTCGATGAATTTTCGTACGAAACAAAATGCAAGAAAACTTGCTTAAAATGCAATATTATGCGAAATTCTGAGATTTGAAGGCCAAATCACATATCGTGATACTACATGAAATAGAATCGAAATATTGGTAAAAATGAATATATTTACGTAGTATCAAACTACATGAAAAACGTGAAAAAAGTCACTATTTACCCATATTTGAGGATTTTAACTTCAAATCATAGAGCGAGGTTTCGTATTATTTAGATCCAAGAAAAGACATATGACAATGCTGTTTCCAATACAAATGATAAAAATCAATGTGTTTTCATTAGAATTAACTAAAATGTTCCTGATTTTCCGTTTATATTACCGAGGGAAGATGTACACGTAAAACCGCTCTAATCCGGCTGAAACGTCGATATATGCAATAAAAACCGAACTTCTCCCCTTTTTAATATCTTACTCAGTTTTTTAACGAGAAACAAATAGATGATTGAAAATGAAGTATTTAAGGTTATTATCTAATCAATTATAGGTTTGCATCATTTTTATCGAATATATATGAATTAATACCCATAGACTGAAAATTCACAAAAACGTGGAAAACGGCAAAATATTGCCTAATTCGATAATATTTTGTTTAAGTCACATAAAGGAAAAGGGG
This sequence comes from Procambarus clarkii, assembly GCF_040958095.1. Lineage (NCBI taxonomy): Eukaryota > Metazoa > Arthropoda > Malacostraca > Decapoda > Cambaridae > Procambarus > Procambarus clarkii. The sequence goes on along the minus strand of NC_091197.1, from coordinate 22,768,436 downwards.
ATGATAAACGTCAAAATATTGCTAATTTCGATGATTTTTCGTACGAAACAAAAGGCAAGAAAACTTGCTTAAAATGCAATATTATGCAAAATTCTGAGATTTGAAGGCCAAATTACATATCGTGATACTACATGAAATAGAATCGAAATATTGGTAAAAATGAATATATTTACGTAGTATCAAACTACATGAAAAACGTGAAAAAAGTCACTATTTAACCATATTTGAGGATTTTAACTTCAAATCATAGAGCGAGCTATCGTATTATTTAGATCCAAGAAAAGACATATGACAATGTTGTTTCCAGTACAAATGATAAAAATCAATGTGCTTTCAGTACAAATGATAAAAATCAATGTGTTTTCATTACAATTAAGTAAAATGTTCCTGATTTTCCGTTTATATTACCGAGGGAAGATGTACACGAAAAACCGCTCCAATCCGGCTGAAACGTCAATATATGCAATAAAAACAGAACTTCTCCCCTTTTCAATATCTTACTCAGTAATTTAACGAGAAACAAATAGTTGATTGAAAATGAAGTATTTAAGGTTATTATCTAATCAATTATGTGTTTGCATCATTTTTATCGTATATTTAATGAATTAATACCTATAGACTGAAAATTCACAAAAACGTGGAAAAACGGCAAAATATTGCGTAATTCGATGATATTTTCTTTAAATCAAATAAAGGAAAAGGGGATAATAAACGTCAAAATATTGCTAAATTCGATGATTTTTCGTTCGAAATAAAATGCAAGAAAACTTGCTTAAAATGCAATATTATGCAATATTCTGAGATTTGAAGGCGTAGTATCACATATCGTGATACTACATGAAATAGAATCGAAATATTGGTAAAAATGAATATATTTACGTAGTATCAAACTACATGAAAAACGTGAAAAAAGTCACTATTTAACCATATTTGAGGATTTTAACTTCAAATCATAGCGCGAGGTTTCGTATTATTTAGATCCAAGAAAAGACATAAAAAAACCGAACTTCTCCCCTTTTCAATATCTTACTCAGTTTTTTAACGAGAAACAAATAGATGATTGAAAATGAAGTATTTAAGGATATTATCTAATCAATTATGTGTTTGCATAATTTTTATCGAATATATATGAATTAATACCCATTGACTGAAAATTCACAAAAACGTGGAAAAACGGCAAAATATTGCCTAATTCGATGATATTTTGTTTAAGTCACATAAAGGAAAAAAGGATGATAAACGTCAAAATATTGCTAAATGCGATGATTTTTCGTTCGAAATTAAATGCAAGAAAACTTGCTTAAAATGCAATATTATGAAAAATTCTGAGATTTGAAGGCCAAATCACATCTAATCATTTTAATCATTAATCATAATTATTATGTGTTTGCATCATTTTTATCGTATATGTAATGAATTAATACCAATAAACTGAAAATTCACATAAACGTGGAAAAACGGCAAAATACTGCCTAATTCGATGATATTTTGTTTAAATCACATAAAGGAAAAGGGGATGATAAACGTCAAAATACTGCTAAATTCGATGATTTTTCGTACGAAACAAAATGCAAGAAAACTTGCTTAAAATGCAATATTATGCGAAATTCTGAGATTTGAAGGCCAAATCACATATACTACATGAAATAGAATCGAAATATTGGTAAAAATGAATATATTTACGTAGTATCAAACTACATGATAAACGTGAAAAAAGTCACTATTAAACCATATTTGAGGATTTTAACTTCAAATCATAGAGCGAGCTATCGTATTATTTAGATCCAAGAAAAGACATATGACAATGTTGTTTCCAGTACAAATGATAAAAATCAATGTGTTTTCATTACAATTAACTAAAATGTTCCTGATTTTCCGTTTATATTACCGAGGGAAGATGTACACGAAAAACCGCTCTAATCCGGCTGAAACGTCGATATATGCAATAAAAACAGAACTTCTCCCCTTTTCAATATCTTACTCAGTTTTTTAACGAGAAACAAATAGATGATTGAAAATGAAGTATTTAAGGTTATTATCTAATCAATTATAGGTTTGCATCATTTTTATCGAATATATATGAATTAATACCCATAGACTGAAAATTCACAAAAACGTGGAAAACGGCAAAATATTGCGTAATTCGATGATATTTTGTTTAAATCAAATAAAGGAAAAGGGGATAATAAACGTCAAAATATTGCTAAATTCGATGATTTTTCGTACGAAACAAAATGCAAGAAAACTTGCTTAAAATGCAATATTATGCGAAATTCTGAGATTTGAAGGCCAAATCACATATCGTGATACTACATGAAATAGAATCGAAATATTGGTAAAAATGAATATATTTACGTAGTATCAAACTACATGAAAAACGTGAAAAAAGTCACTATTTACCCATATTTGAGGATTTTAACTTCAAATCATAGAGCGAGGTTTCGTATTATTTAGATCCAAGAAAAGACATATGACAATGCTGTTTCCAATACAAATGATAAAAATCAATGTGTTTTCATTAGAATTAACAAAAATGTTCCTGATTTTCCGTTTATATTACCGAGGGAAGATGTACACGTAAAACCGCTCTAATCCGGCTGAAACGTCGATATATGCAATAAAAACCGAACTTCTCCCCTTTTCAATATCTTACTTTTATTTATTTATATATTGTATTTTATATTTTGTATATATATTTTGTATATATATATATATATATATATATATATATATATATATATATATATATATATATATATATATATTTTGTATATTTTTATATATTGTATATATTGTATTTTATATTTTGTATTTTAAAGAGAAACAATTAGATGATTGAAAATGAAGTATTTAAGGTTATTATCTAATCAATTATGGGTTTGCATCATTTTTATCGTATATATATGAATTATTGCCCATAGACTGAAAATTCACAAAAACGTGGAAAACTGCAAAATATTGCCTAATTCGATGATATTTTGTTTAAATCAAATAAAGGAAAAGGGGATAATAAACGTCAAAATATTGCTAAATTCGATGATTTTTCGTACGAAACAAAATGCAAGAAAACTTGCTTAAAATGCAATATTATGCGAAATTCTGAGATTTGAAGGCCAAATCACATATCGTGATACTGCATGAAATAGAATCGAAAAATTGGTAAAAATGAATATATTTACGTAGTATCAAACTACATGAAAAACGTGAAAAAAGTCACTATTTACCCATATTTGAGGATTTTAACTTCAAATCATAGAGCGAGGTTTCGTATTATTTAGATCCAAGAAAAGACATATGACAATGCTGTTTCCAATACAAATGATAAAAATCAATGTGTTTTCATTAGAATTAACTAAAATGTTCCTGATTTTCCGTTTATATTACCGAGGGAAGATGTACACGTAAAACCGCTCTAATCCGGCTGAAACGTCGATATATGCAATAAAAACCGAACTTCTCCCCTTTTCAATATCTTACTCAGTTTTTTAACGAGAAACAAATAGATGATTGAAAATGAAGTATTTAAGGTTATTATCTAATCAATTATAGGTTTGCATCATTTTTATCGAATATATATGAATTAATACCCATAGACTGAAAATTCACAAAAACGTGGAAAACGGCAAAATATTGCCTAATTCGATAATATTTTGTTTAAGTCACATAAAGGAAAAGGGGATGATAAACGTCAAAATATTGCTAATTTCGCTGATTTTTCGTACGAAACAATAGGCAAGAAAACTTGCTTAAAATGCAATATTATTGAAAATTCTGAGATTTGAAGGCCAAATCACATATCGTGATACTACATGAAATAGAATCGAAATATTGGTAAAAATGAATATATTTACGTAGTATAAAACTACATGAAAAACGTGAAAAAAGTCACTATTTAACCATATTTGAGGATTTTAACTTCAAATCATAGCGCGAGGTTTTATTATTTAGATCCAAGAAAAGACATATGACAATGTTGTTTCCAATGATAAAATCAATGTGTTTTCATTAGAATTAACTAAAATGTTCCTGATTTTCCGTTTATATTACCGAGAGAAGATGTACACGTAAAACCGCTCTAATCCGGCTGAAACGTCGATATATGCAATAAAAACCGAACTTCTCCCCTTTTCAATATCTTACTCAGTATTTTAAAGAGAAACAATTAGATGATTAAAAATGAAGTATTTAAGGTTATTATCTAATCAATTATGTGTTTGCATCATTTTTATCGTATATATAATGAATTAATACCTATAGACTGAAAATTCACAAAAACGTGGAAAAACGGCAAAATATTGCCTAATTCGATGATATTTTCTTTAAATCAAATAAAGGAAAAGTGGATAATAAACGTCAAAATATTGCTAAATTCGATGATTTTTCGTACGAAACAAAATGCAAGAAAACTTGCTTAAAATGCAATATTATGCGAAATTCTGAGATTTGAAGGCCAAATCACATATCGTGATACTACATGAAATAGAATCGAAATATTGGTAAAAATGAATATATTTACGTAGTATCAAACTACATGAAAAACGTGAAAAAGTCACTATTTACCCATATTTGAGGATTTTAACTTCAAATCATAGAGCGAGGTTTCGTATTATTTAGATCCAAGAAAAGACATATGACAATGCTGTTTCCAATACAAATGATAAAAATCAATGTGTTTTCATTAGAATTAACTAAAATGTTCCTGATTTTCCGTTTATATTACCGAGGGAAGATGTACACGTAAAACCGCTCTAATCCGGCTGAAACGTCGATATATGCAATAAAACCGAACTTCTCCCCTTTTCAATATCTTACTCAGTATTTTAAAGAGAAACAATTAGATGATTGAAAATGAAGTATTTAAGGTTATTATCTAATCAATTATGGGTTTGCATCATTTTTATCGTATATGTATGAATTAATACCCATAGACTGAAAATTCACAAAAACGTGGAAAACGGCAAAATATTGCCTAATTCGATGATATTTTGTTTAAGTCACATGATGGAAAAGGGGATAATAAACGTCAAAATATTGCTAAATTCGATGATTTTTTGTACGAAACAAAATGCAAGAAAACTTGCTTAAAATGCAATATTATGCGAAATTCTGAGATTTGAAGGCCAAATTATAAATCGTGATACTACATGAAATAGAATCGAAATATTGGTAAAAATGAATATATTTACGTAGTATCAAACTACATGAAAAACGTGAAAAAAGTCACTATTTACCCATATTTGAGGATTTTAACTTCAAATCATAGAGCGAGGTTTCGTATTATTTAGATCCAAGAAAAGACATATGACAATGCTGTTTCCAATACAAATGATAAAAATCAATGTGTTTTCATTAGAATTAACTAAAATGTTCCTGATTTTCCGTTTATATTACCGAGGGAAGATGTACACGTAAAACCGCTCTAATCCGGCCGAAACGTCGATATATGCAATAAAAACCGAACTTCTCCGTTTTTCAATAACTTACTCAGTATTTTAACGAGAAACAAATAGATGATTGAAAATGAAGTATTTAAGGTTATTATCTAATCAATTATGTGTTTGTATAATTTTTATCGTATATATATGAATTAAAACCCATAGACTGAAAATTCACAAAAACGTGAAAAAACGGTAAAATATTGCCTAATTCGATGATATTTTGTTTAAATCACATAAAGGAAAAGGGGATGATAAACGTCAAAATACTGCTAAATTCGATGATTTTTCGTACGAAATAAAATGCAAGAAAACTTGCTTAAAATGCAATATAATGCAAAATTCTGAGATTTGAAGGCCAAATCACATATCGTGATACGACATGAAATAGAATCGAAATATTGGTAATAATGAATATATTTACGTAGTATCAAACTACATGATAAACGTGAAAAAAGTCACTATTTAACCATATTTGAGGATTTTAACTTCAAATCATAGAGCGAGCTATCGTATTATTAAGATCCAAGAAAAGACATATGACAATGTTGTTTCCAGTACAAATGATAAAAATCAATGTGTTTTCATTACAATTAACTAAAATGTTCCTGATTTTCCGTTTATATTACCGAGGGAAGATGTACACGTAAAACCGCTCTAATCCGGCTGAAACGTCGATATATGCAATAAAAACAGAACTTCTCCCCTTTTCAATATCTTACTCAGTATTTTAACGAGAAACAAATAGTTGATTGAAAATGAAGTATTTAAGGTTATTTATTTTATTTTATATCTAATCAATTATGTGTTTGAATCATTTTTATCGTATATATAATGAATTAATACCTATAGACTGAAAATTCACAAAAACGTAGAAAAACGTCAAAATATTGCGTAATTCGATGATATTGTTTTAAATCAAATAAAGAAAAAGGGGATGATAAACGTCAAAATATTGCTAAATTCGATGATTTTTTGTACGAAACAAAATGCAAGAAAACTTGCTTCAAATGCAATATTATGCGAAATTCTGAGATTTGAAGGCCAAATCACATATCGTGATACTACATGAAATAGAATCGAAATATTGGTAAAAATGAATATATTTACGTAGTATCAAACTACATGAAAAACGTGAAAAAAGTCACTATTTACCCATATTTGAGGATTTTAACTTCAAATCATAGAGCGAGGTTTCGTATTATTTAGATCCAAGAAAAGACATATGACAATGCTGTTTCCAATACAAATGATAAAAATCAATGTGTTTTCATTAGAATTAACTAAAATGTTCCTGATTTTCCGTTTATATTACCGAGGGAAGATGTACACGTAAAACCGCTCTAATCCGGCTGAAACGTCGATATATGCAATAAAAACCGAACTTCTCCCCTTTTCAATATCTTACTCAGTATTTTAAAGAGAAACAATTAGATGATTGAAAATGAAGTATTTAAGGTTATTATCTAATCAATTATGGGTTTGCATCATTTTTATCGTATATATATGAATTATTGCCCATAGACTGAAAATTCACAAAAACGTGGAAAACGGCAAAATATTGCCTAATTCGATGATATTTTGTTTAAATCAAATAAAGGAAAAGGGGATAATAAACGTCAAAATATTGCTAAATTCGATGATTTTTCGTACGAAACAAAATGCAAGAAAACTTGCTTAAAATGCAATATTATGCGAAATTCTGAGATTTGAAGGCCAAATCACATATCGTGATACTACATGAAATAGAATCGAAATATTGGTAAAAATGAATATATTTACGTAGTATCAAACTACATGAAAAACGTGAAAAAAGTCACTATTTACCCATATTTGAGGATTTTAACTTCAAATCATAGAGCGAGGTTTCGTATTATTTAGATCCAAGAAAAGACATATGACAATGCTGTTTCCAATACAAATGATAAAAATCAATGTGTTTTCATTAGAATTAACTAAAATGTTCCTGATTTTCCGTTTATATTACCGAGGGAAGATGTACACGTAAAACCGCTCTAATCCGGCCGAAACGTCGATATATGCAATAAAAACCGAACTTCTCCCTTTTTCAATAACTTACTCAGTATTTTAACGAGAAACAAATAGATGATTGCAAATGAAGTATTTAAGGTTATTATCTAATCAATTATGTGTTTGTATAATTTTTATCGTATATATATGAATTAAAACCCATAGACTGAAAATTCACAAAAACGTGAAAAAACGGTAAAATATTGCCTAATTCGATGATATTTTGTTTAAATCACATAAAGGAAAAGGGGATGATAAACGTCAAAATACTGCTAAATTCGATGATTTTTCGTACGAAATAAAATGCAAGAAAACTTGCTTAAAATGCAATATAATGCAAAATTCTGAGATTTGAAGGCCAAATCACATATCGTGATACGACATGAAATAGAATCGAAATATTGGTAATAATGAATATATTTACGTAGTATCAAACTACATGATAAACGTGAAAAAAGTCACTATTTAACCATATTTGAGGATTTTAACTTCAAATCATAGAGCGAGCTATCGTATTATTAAGATCCAAGAAAAGACATATGACAATGTTGTTTCCAGTACAAATGATAAAAATCAATGTGTTTTCATTACAATTAACTAAAATGTTCCTGATTTTCCGTTTATATTACCGAGGGAAGATGTACACGTAAAACCGCTCTAATCCGGCTGAAACGTCGATATATGCAATAAAAACAGAACTTCTCCCCTTTTCAATATCTTACTCAGTATTTTAACGAGAAACAAATAGTTGATTGAAAATGAAGTATTTAAGGTTATTTATTTTATTTTATATCTAATCAATTATGTGTTTGTATCATTTTTATCGTATATATAATGAATTAATACCTATAGACTGAAAATTCACAAAAACGTAGAAAAACGTCAAAATATTGCGTAATTCGATGATATTTTGTTTAAATCAAATAAAGAAAAAGGGGATGATAAACGTCAAAATATTGCTAAATTCGATGATTTTTTGTACGAAACAAAATGCAAGAAAACTTGCTTCAAATGCAATATTATGCGAAATTCTGAGATTTGAAGGCCAAATCACATATCGTGATACTACATGAAATAGAATCGAAATATTGGTAAAAATGAATATATTTACGTAGTATCAAACTACATGAAAAACGTGAAAAAAGTCACTATTTACCCATATTTGAGGATTTTAACTTCAAATCATAGAGCGAGGTTTCGTATTATTTAGATCCAAGAAAAGACATATGACAATGCTGTTTCCAATACAAATGATAAAAATCAATGTGTTTTCATTAGAATTAACTAAAATGTTCCTGATTTTCCGTTTATATTACCGAGGGAAGATGTACACGTAAAACCGCTCTAATCCGGCTGAAACGTCGATATATGCAATAAAAACCGAACTTCTCCCCTTTTCAATATCTTACTCAGTATTTTAAAGAGAAACAATTAGATGATTGAAAATGAAGTATTTAAGGTTATTATCTAATCAATTATGGGTTTGCATCATTTTTATCGTATATATATGAATTATTGCCCATAGACTGAAAATTCACAAAAACGTGGAAAACGGCAAAATATTGCCTAATTCGATGATATTTTGTTTAAATCAAATAAAGGAAAAGGGGATAATAAACGTCAAAATATTGCTAAATTCGATGATTTTTCGTACGAAACAAAATGCAAGAAAACTTGCTTAAAATGCAATATTATGCGAAATTCTGAGATTTGAAGGCCAAATCACATATCGTGATACTACATGAAATAGAATCGAAATATTGGTAAAAATGAATATATTTACGTAGTATCAAACTACATGAAAAACGTGAAAAAAGTCACTATTTACCCATATTTGAGGATTTTAACTTCAAATCATAGAGCGAGGTTTCGTATTATTTAGATCCAAGAAAAGACATATGACAATGCTGTTTCCAATACAAATGATAAAAATCAATGTGTTTTCATTAGAATTAACTAAAATGTTCCTGATTTTCCGTTTATATTACCGAGGGAAGATGTACACGTAAAACCGCTCTAATCCGGCTGAAACGTCGATATATGCAATAAAAACCGAACTTCTCCCCTTTTCAATATCTTACTCAGTTTTTTAACGAGAAACAAATAGATGATTGAAAATGAAGTATTTAAGGTTATTATCTAATCAATTATAGGTTTGCATCATTTTTATCGAATATATATGAATTAATACCCATAGACTGAAAATTCACAAAAACGTGGAAAACGGCAAAATATTGCCTAATTCGATAATATTTTGTTTAAGTCACATAAAGGAAAAGGGGATGATAAACGTCAAAATATTGCTAATTTCGATGATTTTTCGTACGAAACAAAAGGCAAGAAAACTTGCTTAAAATGCAATATTATGCAAAATTCTGAGATTTGAAGGCCAAATCACATATTGTGATACTACATGAAATAGAATCGAAATATTGGTAAAAATGAATATATTTACGTAGTATAAAACTACATGAAAAACGTGAAAAAAGTCACTATTTAACCATATTTGAGGATTTTAACTTCAAATCATAGCGCGAGGTTTTATTATTTAGATCCAAGAAAAGACATATGACAATGTTGTTTCCAATGATAAAATCAATGTGTTTTCATTAGAATTAACTAAAATGTTCCTGATTTTCCGTTTATATTACCGAGAGAAGATGTACACGTAAAACCGCTCTAATCCGGCTGAAACGTCGATATATGCAATAAAAACCGAACTTCTCCCCTTTTCAATATCTTACTCAGTATTTTAAAGAGAAACAATTAGATGATTAAAAATGAAGTATTTAAGGTTATTATCTAATCAATTATGTGTTTGCATCATTTTTATCGTATATATAATGAATTAATACCTATAGACTGAAAATTCACAAAAACGTGGAAAAACGGCAAAATATTGCCTAATTCGATGATATTTTCTTTAAATCAAATAAAGGAAAAGTGGATAATAAACGTCAAAATATTGCTAAATTCGATGATTTTTCGTACGAAACAAAATGCAAGAAAACTTGCTTAAAATGCAATATTATGCGAAATTCTGAGATTTGAAGGCCAAATCACATATCGTGATACTACATGAAATAGAATCGAAATATTGGTAAAAATGAATATATTTACGTAGTATCAAACTACATGAAAAACGTGAAAAAAGTCACTATTTACCCATATTTGAGGATTTTAACTTCAAATCATAGAGCGAGGTTTCGTATTATTTAGATCCAAGAAAAGACATATGACAATGCTGTTTCCAATACAAATGATAAAAATCAATGTGTTTTCATTAGAATTAACTAAAATGTTCCTGATTTTCCGTTTATATTACCGAGGGAAGATGTACACGTAAAACCGCTCTAATCCGGCTGAAACGTCGATATATGCAATAAAAACCGAACTTCTCCCCTTTTCAATATCTTACTCAGTATTTTAAAGAGAAACAATTAGATGATTGAAAATGAAGTATTTAAGGTTATTATCTAATCAATTATGGGTTTGCATCATTGTTATCGTATATGTATGAATTAATACCCATAGACTGAAAATTCACAAAAACGTGGAAAACGGCAAAATATTGCCTAATTCGATGATATTTTGTTTAAGTCACATGATGGAAAAGGGGATAATAAACGTCAAAACATTACTAAATTCGATGATTTTTCGTACAAAACAAAATGCAAGAAAACTAGCTTAAAATGCAATATTATGCGAAATTCTGAGATATGAAGGCCAAATCACATATCGTGATACTACATGAAATAGAATCGAAATATTGGTAAAAATGAATATATTTACGTAGTATCAAACTACATGAAAAACGTGAAAAAAGTCACTATTTAACCATATTTGAGGATTTTAACTTCAAATCATAGAGCGAGCTTTCGTGTTATTTAGATCCAAGAAAAGACATATGACAATGTTGTTTCCAATACAAATGATAAAAATCAATGTGTTTTCATTAGTATTAACTAAAATGTTCCTGATTTTCCGTTTATATTACCGATGGAAGATGTACACGAAAATCGCTCTATTCCGGCTGAAACGTCGATATATGCAATAAAAACAGAACTTCTCCCCTTTTCAATATCTTACTCAGTATGTTAACGAGAAACAAATAGTTGATTGAAAATGAAGTATTTAAGGTTATTATCTAATCAATTATGTGTTTGCATCATTTTTATCGTATATATAATGAATTAATACCCATAGACTGAAAATTCACAAAAACGTGGAAAACGGCAAAATATTGCGTAATTCGATGATATTTTGTTTAAATCAAATAAAGGAAAAGGGAATAATAAACGTCAAAATATTGCTAAATTCGATGATTTTTTGTACGAAACAAAATGCAAGAAAACTTGCTTAAAATGCAATATTATGCGAAATTCTGAGATTTGAAGGCCAAATTACAAATCGTGATACTACATGAAATAGAATCGAAATATTGGTAAAAATGAATATATTTACGTAGTATCAAACTACATGAAAAACGTGAAAAAAGTCACTATTTACCCATATTTGAGGATTTTAACTTCAAATCATAGAGCGAGGTTTCGTATTATTTAGATCCAAGAAAAGACATATGACAATGCTGTTTCCAATACAAATGATAAAAATCAATGTGTTTTCATTAGAATTAACTAAAATGTTCCTGATTTTCCGTTTATATTACCGAGGGAAGATGTACACGTAAAACCGCTCTAATCCGGCCGAAACGTCGATATATGCAATAAAAACCGAACTTCTCCCTTTTTCAATAACTTACTCAGTATTTTAACGAGAAACAAATAGATGATTGAAAATGAAGTATTTAAGGTTATTATCTAATCAATTATGTGTTTGTATAATTTTTATCGTATATATATGAATTAAAACCCATAGACTGAAAATTCACAAAAACGTGAAAAAACGGTAAAATATTGCCTAATTCGATGATATTTTGTTTAAATCACATAAAGGAAAAGGGGATGATAAACGTCAAAATACTGCTAAATTCGATGATTTTTCGTACGAAATAAAATGCAAGAAAACTTGCTTAAAATGCAATATAATGCAAAATTCTGAGATTTGAAGGCCAAATCACATATCGTGATACGACATGAAATAGAATCGAAATATTGGTAATAATGAATATATTTACGTAGTATCAAACTACATGATAAACGTGAAAAAAGTCACTATTTAACCATATTTGAGGATTTTAACTTCAAATCATAGAGCGAACTATCGTATTATTAAGATCCAAGAAAAGACATATGACAATGTTGTTTCCAGTACAAATGATAAAAATCAATGTGTTTTCATTACAATTAACTAAAATGTTCCTGATTTTCCGTTTATATTACCGAGGGAAGATGTACACGTAAAACCGCTCTAATCCGGCTGAAACGTCGATATATGCAATAAAAACAGAACTTCTCCCCTTTTCAATATCTTACTCAGTATTTTAACGAGAAACAAATAGTTGATTGAAAATGAAGTATTTAAGGTTATTTATTTTATTTTATATCTAATCAATTATGTGTTTGAATCATTTTTATCGTATATATAATGAATTAATACCTATAGACTGAAAATTCACAAAAACGTAGAAAAACGTCAAAATATTGCGTAATTCGATGATATTTTGTTTAAATCAAATAAAGAAAAAGGGGATGATAAACGTCAAAATATTGCTAAATTCGATGATTTTTTGTACGAAACAAAATGCAAGAAAACTTGCTTCAAATGCAATATTATGCGAAATTCTGAGATTTGAAGGCCAAATCACATACCGTGATACTACATGAAATAGAATCGAAATATTGGTAAAAATGAATATATTTACGTAGTATCAAACTACATGAAAAACGTGAAAAAAGTCACTATTAAACCATATTTGAGGATTTTAACTTCAAATCATAGAGCGAGGTTTCGTATTATTTAGATCCCAAAAAAGACATATGACAATGTTGTTTCCAATACAAATGATAAAAATCAATGTGTTTTCATTAGAATTAACTAAAATATTCCTGATTTTCCGTTTATATTACCGAGGGAAGATGTACACGTAAAACCGCTCTAATCCGGCTGAAACGTTGATATATGCAATAAAAACCGAACTTCTCCCCTTTTCAATATCTTACTCAGTATTTTACGAGAAACATATAGATGATTGAAAATGAAGTATTTAAGGTTATTATCTAATCATTTTAATCATTAATCATAATTATTATGTGTTTGCATCATTTTTATCGTATATATAATGAATTAATACCAATAAACTGAAAATTCACATAAACGTGGAAAAACGGCAAAATATTGCCTAATTCGATGATATTTTGTTTAAATCACATAAAGGAAAAGGGGATGATAAACGTCAAAATACTGCTAAATTCGATGATTTTTCGTACGAAACAAAATGCAAGAAAACTTGCTTAAAATGCAATATTATGCGAAATTCTGAGATTTGAAGGCCAAATCACATATCGTGATACTACATGATATAGAATCGAAATATTGGTAAAAATGAATATATTTACGTAGTATCAAACTACATGATAAACGTGAAAAAAGTCACTATTTAACCATATTTGAGGATTTTAACTACAAATCATAGAGCGAGCTATCGTATTATTTAGATCCAAGAAAAGACATATGACAATGTTGTTTCCAGTACAAATGATAAAAATCAATGTGTTTTCATTACAATTAACTAAAATGTTCCTGATTTTCCGTTTATATTACCGAGGGAAGATGTACACGAAAAACCGCTCTAATCCGGCTGAAACGTCGATATATGCAATAAAAACCGAACTTCTCCCCTTTTCAATATCTTACTCAGTATTTTAACGAGAAACAAATAGTTGATTGAAAATGAAGTATTTAAGGTTATTATCTAATCAATTATGTGTTTGCATCATTTTTATCGTATATATAATGAATTAATACCTATAGACTGAAAATTCACAAAAACGTGGAAAAACGGCAAAATATTGCGTAATTCGATTATATTTTCTTTAAATCAAATAAAGGAAAAGGGGATAATAAACGTCAAAATATTGCTAAATTCGATGATTTTTCGTACGAAACAAAATGCAAGAAAACTTGCTTAAAATGCAATATTATGCGAAATTCTGAGATTTGAAGGCCAAATCACATATCGTGATACTACATGAAATAGAATCGAAATATTGGTAAAAATGAATATATTTACGTAGTATCAAACTACATGAAAAACGTGAAAAAAGTCACTATTTACCCATATTTGAGGATTTTAACTTCAAATCATAGAGCGAGGTTTCGTATTATTTAGATCCAAGAAAAGACATATGACAATGCTGTTTCCAATACAAATGATAAAAATCAATGTGTTTTCATTAGAATTAACTAAAATGTTCCTGATTTTCCGTTTATATTACCGAGGGAAGATGTACACGTAAAACCGCTCTAATCCGGCTGAAACGTCGATATATGCAATAAAAACCGAACTTCTCCCCTTTTCAATATCTTACTCAGTATTTTAAAGAGAAACAATTAGATGATTGAAAATGAAGTATTTAAGGTTATTATCTAATCAATTATGGGTTTGCATCATTTTTATCGTATATATATGAATTATTGCCCATAGACTGAAAATTCACAAAAACGTGGAAAACGGCAAAATATTGCCTAATTCGATGATATTTTGTTTAAATCAAATAAAGGAAAAGGGGATAATAAACGTCAAAATATTGCTAAATTCGATGATTTTTCGTACGAAACAAAATGCAAGAAAACTTGCTTAAAATGCAATATTATGCGAAATTCTGAGATTTGAAGGCCAAATCACATATCGTGATACTACATGAAATAGAATCGAAATATTGGTAAAAATGAATATATTTAGGTAGTATCAAACTACATGAAAAACGTGAAAAAAGTCACTATTTACCCATATTTGAGGATTTTAACTTCAAATCATAGAGCGAGGTTTCGTATTATTTAGATCCAAGAAAAGACATATGACAATGCTGTTTCCAATACAAATGATAAAAATCAATGTGTTTTCAATAGAATTAACTAAAATGTTCCTGATTTTCCGTTTATATTACCGAGGGAAGATGTACACGTAAAACCGCTCTAATCCGGCTGAAACGTCGATATATGCAATAAAAACCGAACTTCTCCCTTTTTCAATAACTTACTCAGTATTTTAACGAGAAACAAATAGATGATTGAAAATGAAGTATTTAAGGTTATTATCTAATCAATTATGTGTTTGCATCATTTTTATCGTATATATATGAATTAATACCCATAGACTGAAAATTCACAAAAACGTGGAAAACGGCAAAATATTGCCTAATTCGATGATATTTTGTTTAAGTCACATGAAGGAAAAGCGGATAATAAACGTCAAAATATTACTAAATTCGATGATTTTTCGTACGAAACAAAATGCAAGAAAACTTGCTTAAAATGCAATATTATGCGAAATTCTGAGATTTGAAGGCCAAATCACATATCGTAATACTACATGAAATAGAATCGAAATATTGGTAAAAATGAATATATTTACGTAGTATCAAACTACATGAAAAACGTGAAAAAAGTCACTATTTAACCATATTTGAGGATTTTAACTTCAAATCATAGAGCGAGCTTTCGTGTTATTTAGATCCAAGAAAAGACATATGACAATGTTGTTTCCAATACAAATGATAAAAATCAATGTGTTTTCATTAGTATTAACTAAAATGTTCCTGATTTTCCGTTTATATTACCGATGGAAGATGTACACGAAAATCGCTCTATTCCGGCTGAAACGTCGATATATGCAATAAAAACAGAACTTCTCCCCTTTTCAATATCTTACTCAGTATGTTAACGAGAAACAAATAGTTGATTGAAAATGAAGTATTTAAGGTTATTATCTAATCAATTATGTGTTTGCATCATTTTTATCGTATATATAATGAATTAATACCCATAGACTGAAAATTCACAAAAACATGGAAAACGGCAATATATTGCGTAATTCGATGATATTTTGTTTAAATCAAATAAAGGAAAAGGGAATAATAAACGTCAAAATATTGCTAAATTCGATGATTTTTTGTACGAAACAAAAAGCAAGAAAACTTGCTTAAAATGCAATATTATGCGAAATTCTGAGATTTGAAGGCCAAATCACATACTGTGATACGACATGAAATAAAATCGAAATATTGGTAAAAATGAATATATTTACGTAGTATCAAACTACATGAAAAACGTGAAAAAAGTCACTATTTACCCATATTTGAGGATTTTAACTTCAAATCATAGAGCGAGCTATCGTATTATTAAGATCCAAGAAAAGACATATGACAATGTTGTTTCCAGTACAAATGATAAAAATCAATGTGTTTTCATTACAATTAACTAAAATGTTCCTGATTTTCCGTTTATATTACCGAGGGAAGATGTACACGTAAAACCGCTCTAATCCGGCTGAAACGTCGATATATGCAATAAAAACAGAACTTCTCCCCTTTTCAATATCTTACTCAGTATTTTAACGAGAAACAAATAGTTGATTGAAAATGAAGTATTTAAGGTTATTTATTTTATTTTATATCTAATCAATTATGCGTTTGAATCATTTTTATCGTATATATAATGAATTAATACCTATAGACTGAAAATTCACAAAAACGTAGAAAAACGTCAAAATATTGCGTAATTCGATGATATTTTGTTTAAATCAAATAAAGAAAAAGGGGATGATAAACGTCAAAATATTGCTAAATTCGATGATTTTTTGTACGAAACAAAATGCAAGAAAACTTGCTTCAAATGCAATATTATGCGAAATTCTGAGATTTGAAGGCCAAATCACATACCGTGATACTACATGAAATAGAATCGAAATATTGGTAAAAATGAATATATTTACGTAGTATCAAACTACATGAAAAACGTGAAAAAAGTCACTATTAAACCATATTTGAGGATTTTAACTTCAAATCATAGAGCGAGGTTTCGTATTATTTAGATCCAAGAAAAGACATATGACAATGCTGTTTCCAATACAAATGATAAAAATCAATGTGTTTTCATTAGAATTAACTAAAATGTTCCTGATTTTCCGTTTATATTACCGAGGGAAGATGTACACGTAAAACCGCTCTAATCCGGCTGAAACGTCGATATATGCAATAAAAACCGAACTTCTCCCTTTTTCAATAACTTACTCAGTATTTTAACGAGAAACAAATAGATGATTGAAAATGAAGTATTTAAGGTTATTATCTAATCAATTATGTGTTTGCATCATTTTTATCGTATATATATGAATTAATACCCATAGACTGAAAATTCACAAAAACGTGGAAAACGGCAAAATATTGCCTAATTCGATGATATTTTGTTTAAGTCACATGAAGGAAAAGCGGATAATAAACGTCAAAATATTACTAAATTCGATGATTTTTCGTACGAAACAAAATGCAAGAAAACTTGCTTAAAATGCAATATTATGCGAAATTCTGAGATTTGAAGGCCAAATCACATATCGTAATACTACATGAAATAGAATCGAAATATTGGTAAAAATGAATATATTTACGTAGTATCAAACTACATGAAAAACGTGAAAAAAGTCACTATTTAACCATATTTGAGGATTTTAACTTCAAATCATAGAGCGAGCTTTCGTGTTATTTAGATCCAAGAAAAGACATATGACAATGTTGTTTCCAATACAAATGATAAAAATCAATGTGTTTTCATTAGTATTAACTAAAATGTTCCTGATTTTCCGTTTATATTACCGATGGAAGATGTACACGAAAATCGCTCTATTCCGGCTGAAACGTCGATATATGCAATAAAAACAGAACTTCTCCCCTTTTCAATATCTTACTCAGTATGTTAACGAGAAACAAATAGTTGATTGAAAATGAAGTATTTAAGGTTATTATCTAATCAATTATGTGTTTGCATCATTTTTATCGTATATATAATGAATTAATACCCATAGACTGAAAATTCACAAAAACATGGAAAACGGCTATATATTGCGTAATTCGATGATATTTTGTTTAAATCAAATAAAGGAAAAGGGAATAATAAACGTCAAAATATTGCTAAATTCGATGATTTTTTGTACGAAACAAAATGCAAGAAAACTTGCTTAAAATGCAATATTATGCGAAATTCTGAGATTTGAAGGCCAAATCACATACTGTGATACGACATGAAATAAAATCGAAATATTGGTAAAAATGAATATATTTACGTAGTATCAAACTACATGAAAAACGTGAAAAAAGTCACTATTTACCCATATTTGAGGATTTTAACTTCAAATCATAGAGCGAGCTATCGTATTATTAAGATCCAAGAAAAGACATATGACAATGTTGTTTCCAGTACAAATGATAAAAATCAATGTGTTTTCATTACAATTAACTAAAATGTTCCTGATTTTCCGTTTATATTACCGAGGGAAGATGTACACGTAAAACCGCTCTAATCCGGCTGAAACGTCGATATATGCAATAAAAACAGAACTTCTCCCCTTTTCAATATCTTACTCAGTATTTTAACGAGAAACAAATAGTTGATTGAAAATGAAGTATTTAAGGTTATTTATTTTATTTTATATCTAATCAATTATGTGTTTGAATCATTTTTATCGTATATATAATGAATTAATACCTATAGACTGAAAATTCACAAAAACGTAGAAAAACGTCAAAATATTGCGTAATTCGATGATATTTTGTTTAAATCAAATAAAGAAAAAGGGGATGATAAACGTCAAAATATTGCTAAATTCGATGATTTTTTGTACGAAACAAAATGCAAGAAAACTTGCTTCAAATGCAATATTATGCGAAATTCTGAGATTTGAAGGCCAAATCACATACCGTGATACTACATGAAATAGAATCGAAATATTGGTAAAAATGAATATATTTACGTAGTATCAAACTACATGAAAAACGTGAAAAAAGTCACTATTAAACCATATTTGAGGATTTTAACTTCAAATCATAGAGCGAGGTTTCGTATTATTTAGATCCCAAAAAAGACATATGACAATGTTGTTTCCAATACAAATGATAAAAATCAATGTGTTTTCATTAGAATTAACTAAAATATTCCTGATTTTCCGTTTATATTACCGAGGGAAGATGTACACGTAAAACCGCTCTAATCCGGCTGAAACGTTGATATATGCAATAAAAACCGAACTTCTCCCCTTTTCAATATCTTACTCAGTATTTTACGAGAAACATATAGATGATTGAAAATGAAGTATTTAAGGTTATTATCTAATCATTTTAATCATTAATCATAATTATTATGTGTTTGCATCATTTTTATCGTATATATAATGAATTAATACCAATAAACTGAAAATTCACATAAACGTGGAAAAACGGCAAAATATTGCCTAATTCGATGATATTTTGTTTAAATCACATAAAGGAAAAGGGGATGATAAACGTCAAAATACTGCTAAATTCGATGATTTTTCGTACGAAACAAAATGCAAGAAAACTTGCTTAAAATGCAATATTATGCGAAATTCTGAGATTTGAAGGCCAAATCACATATCGTGATACTACATGATATAGAATCGAAATATTGGTAAAAATGAATATATTTACGTAGTATCAAACTACATGATAAACGTGAAAAAAGTCACTATTTAACCATATTTGAGGATTTTAACTACAAATCATAGAGCGAGCTATCGTATTATTTAGATCCAAGAAAAGACATATGACAATGTTGTTTCCAGTACAAATGATAAAAATCAATGTGTTTTCATTACAATTAACTAAAATGTTCCTGATTTTCCGTTTATATTACCGAGGGAAGATGTACACGAAAAACCGCTCTAATCCGGCTGAAACGTCGATATATGCAATAAAAACCGAACTTCTCCCCTTTTCAATATCTTACTCAGTATTTTAACGAGAAACAAATAGTTGATTGAAAATGAAGTATTTAAGGTTATTATCTAATCAATTATGGGTTTGCATCATTTTTATCGTATATATATGAATTATTGCCCATAGACTGAAAATTCACAAAAACGTGGAAAACGGCAAAATATTGCCTAATTCGATGATATTTTGTTTAAATCAAATAAAGGAAAAGGGGATAATAAACGTCAAAATTCGTCTAAATTCGATGATTTTTCGTACGAAACAAAATGCAAGAAAACTTGCTTAAAATGCAATATTATGCGAAATTCTGAGATTTGAAGGCCAAATCACATATCGTGATACTACATGAAATAGAATCGAAATATTGGTAAAAATGAATATATTTACGTAGTATCAAACTACATGATAAACGTGAAAAAAGTCACTTTTTAACCATATTTGAGGATTTTAACTTCAAATCATAGAGCGAGGTTTCGTATTATTTAGATCCCAAAAAAGACATATGACAATGTTGTTTCCAATACAAATGATAAAAATCAATGTGTTTTCATTAGAATTAACTAAAATATTCCTGATTTTCCGTTTATATTACCGAGGGAAGATGTACACGTAAAACCGCTCTAATCCGGCTGAAACGTTGATATATGCAATAAAAACCGAACTTCTCCCCTTTTCAATATCTTACTCAGTATTTTACGAGAAACATATAGATGATTGAAAATGAAGTATTTAAGGTTATTATCTAATCATTTTAATCATTAATCATAATTATTATGTGTTTGCATCATTTTTATCGTATATATAATGAATTAATACCAATAAACTGAAAATTCACATAAACGTGGAAAAACGGCAAAATATTGCCTAATTCGATGATATTTTGTTTAAATCACATAATGGAAAAGGGGATGATAAACGTCAAAATACTGCTAAATTCGATGATTTCTCGTACGAAACAAAATGTAAGAAAACTTGCTTAAAATGCAATATTATGCGAAATTCTGAGATTTGAAGGCCAAATCACATATCGTGATACTACATGATATAGAATCGAAATATTGGTAAAAATGAATATATTTACGTAGTATCAAACTACATGAAAAACGTGAAAAAAGTCACTATTTACCCATATTTGAGGATTTTAACTTCAAATCATAGAGCGAGGTTTCGTATTATTTAGATCCAAGAAAAGACATATGACAATGCTGTTTCCAATACAAATGATAAAAATCAATGTGTTTTCATTAGAATTAACTAAAATGTTCCTGATTTTCCGTTTATATTACCGAGGGAAGATGTACACGTAAATCCGCTCTAATCCGGCTGAAACGTCGATATATGCAATAAAAACCGAACTTCTCCCCTTTTCAATATCTTACTCAGTATTTTAAAGAGAAACAATTAGATGATTGAAAATGAAGTATTTAAGGTTATTATCTAATCAATTATGGGTTTGCATCATTTTTATCGTATATATATGAATTATTGCCCATAGACTGAAAATTCACAAAAACGTGAAAAACGGCAAAATATTGCCTAATTCGATGATATTTTGTTTAAATCAAATAAAGGAAAAGGGGATAATAAACGTCAAAATATTGCTAAATTCGATGATTTTTCGAACGAAACAAAATGCAAGAAAACTTGCTTAAAATGCAATATTATGCGAAATTCTGAGATTTGAAGGCCAAATCACATATCGTGATACTACATGAAATAGAATCGAAATATTGGTAAAAATGAATATATTTACGCAGTATCAAACTACATGAAAAACGTGAAAAAAGTCACTATTTACCCATATTTGAGGATTTTAACTTCAAATCATAGAGCGAGGTTTCGTATTATTTAGATCCAAGAAAAGACATATGACAATGCTGTTTCCAATACAAATGATAAAAATCAATGTGTTTTCATTAGAATTAACTAAAATGTTCCTGATTTTCCGTTTATATTACCGAGGGAAGATGTACACGTAAAACCGCTCTAATCCGGCTGAAACGTCGATATATGCAATAAAAACCGAACTTCTCCCCTTTTCAATATCTTACTCAGTATTTTAACGAGAAACAAATAGTTGATTGAAAATGAAGTATTTAAGGTTATTATCTAATCAATTATGTGTTTGCATCATTTTTATCGTATATATAATGAATTAATACCTATAGACTGAAAATTCACAAAAACGTGGAAAAACGGCAAAATATTGCGTAATTCGATTATATTTTCTTTAAATCAAATAAAGGAAAAGGGGATAATAAACGTCAAAATATTGCTAAATTCGATGATTTTTCGTACGAAACAAAATGCAAGAAAACTTGCTTAAAATGCAATATTATGCGAAATTCTGAGATTTGAAGGCCAAATCACATATCGTGATACTACATGAAATAGAATCGAAATATTGGTAAAAATGAATATATTTACGTAGTATCAAACTACATGAAAAACGTGAAAAAAGTCACTATTTACCCATATTTGAGGATTTTAACTTCAAATCATAGAGCGAGGTTTCGTATTATTTAGATCCAAGAAAAGACATATGACAATGCTGTTTCCAATACAAATGATAAAAATCAATGTGTTTTCATTAGAATTAACTAAAATGTTCCTGATTTTCCGTTTATATTACCGAGGGAAGATGTACACGTAAATCCGCTCTAATCCGGCTGAAACGTCGATATATGCAATAAAAACCGAACTTCTCCCCTTTTCAATATCTTACTCAGTATTTTAAAGAGAAACAATTAGATGATTGAAAATGAAGTATTTAAGGTTATTATCTAATCAATTATGGGTTTGCATCATTTTTATCGTATATATATGAATTATTGCCCATAGACTGAAAATTCACAAAAACGTGAAAAACGGCAAAATATTGCCTAATTCGATGATATTTTGTTTAAATCAAATAAAGGAAAAGGGGATAATAAACGTCAAAATATTGCTAAATTCGATGATTTTTCGAACGAAACAAAATGCAAGAAAACTTGCTTAAAATGCAATATTATGCGAAATTCTGAGATTTGAAGGCCAAATCACATATCGTGATACTACATGAAATAGAATCGAAATATTGGTAAAAATGAATATATTTACGCAGTATCAAACTACATGAAAAACGTGAAAAAAGTCACTATTTACCCATATTTGAGGATTTTAACTTCAAATCATAGAGCGAGGTTTCGTATTATTTAGATCCAAGAAAAGACATATGACAATGCTGTTTCCAATACAAATGATAAAAATCAATGTGTTTTCATTAGAATTAACTAAAATGTTCCTGATTTTCCGTTTATATTACCGAGGGAAGATGTACACGTAAAACCGCTCTAATCCGGCTGAAACGTCGATATATGCAATAAAAACCGAACATCTCCCTTTTTCAATAACTTACTCAGTATTTTAACGAGAAACAAATAGATGATTGAAAATGAAGTATTTAAGGTTATTATCTAATCAATTATGTGTTTGCATCATTTTTATCGTATATATATGAATTAATACCCATAGACTGAAAATTCACAAAAACGTGGAAAACGGCAAAATATTGCCTAATTCGATGATATTTTGTTTAAGTCACATGAAGGAAAAGCGGATAATAAACGTCAAAATATTACTAAATTCGATGATTTTTCGTACGAAACAAAATGCAAGAAAACTTGCTTAAAATGCAATATTATGCGAAATTCTGAGATTTGAAGGCCAAATCACATATCGTAATACTACATGAAATAGAATCGAAATATTGGTAAAAATGAATATTTTTACGTAGTATCAAACTACATGAAAAACGTGAAAAAAGTCACTATTTAACCATATTTGAGGATTTTAACTTCAAATCATAGAGCGAGCTTTCGTGTTATTTAGATCCAAGAAAAGACATATGACAATGTTGTTTCCAATACAAATGATAAAAATCAATGTGTTTTCATTAGAATTAACTAAAATGTTCCTGATTTTCCGTTTATATTACCGAGGGAAGATGTACACGTAAAACCGCTCTAATCCGGCTGAAACGTCGATATATGCAATAAAAACAGAACTTCTCCCCTTTTCAATATCTTACTCAGTATTTTAACGAGAAACAAATAGTTGATTGAAAATGAAGTATTTAAGGTTATTTATTTTATTTTATATCTAATCAATTATGTGTTTGAATCATTTTTATCGTATATATAATGAATTAATACCTATAGACTGAAAATTCACAAAAACGTAGAAAAACGTCAAAATATTGCGTAATTCGATGATATTTTGTTTAAATCAAATAAAGAAAAAGGGGATGATAAACGTCAAAATATTGCTAAATTCGATGATTTTTTGTACGAAACAAAATGCAAGAAAACTTGCTTCAAATGCAATATTATGCGAAATTCTGAGATTTGAAGGCCAAATCACATACCGTGATACTACATGAAATAGAATCGAAATATTGGTAAAAATGAATATATTTACGTAGTATCAAACTACATGAAAAACGTGAAAAAAGTCACTATTTAACCATATTTGAGGATTTTAACTTCAAATCATAGAGCGAGGTTTCGTATTATTTAGATCCCAAAAAAGACATATGACAATGTTGTTTCCAATACAAATGATAAAAATCAATGTGTTTTCATTAGAATTAACTAAAATATTCCTGATTTTCCGTTTATATTACCGAGGGAAGATGTACACGTAAAACCGCTCTAATCCGGCTGAAACGTTGATATATGCAATAAAAACCGAACTTCTCCCCTTTTCAATATCTTACTCAGTATTTTACGAGAAACATATAGATGATTGAAAATGAAGTATTTAAGGTTATTATCAAATCATTTTAATCATTAATCATAATTATTATGTGTTTGCATCATTTTTATCGTATATATAATGAATTAATACCAATAAACTGAAAATTCACATAAACGTGGAAAAACGGCAAAATATTGCCTAATTCGATGATATTTTGTTTAAATCACATAATGGAAAAGGGGATGATAAACGTCAAAATACTGCTAAATTCGAAGATTTTTCGTACGAAACAAAATGTAAGAAAACTTGCTTAAAATGCAATATTATGCGAAATTCTGAGATTTGAAGGCCAAATCACATATCGTGATACTACATGATATAGAATCGAAATATTGGTAAAAATGAATATATTTACGTAGTATCAAACTACATGATAAACGTGAAAAAAGTCACTATTTAACCATATTTGAGGATTTTAACTACAAATCATAGAGCGAGCTATCGTATTATTTAGATCCAAGAAAAGACATATGACAATGCTGTTTCCAATACAAATGATAAAAATCAATGTGTTTTCATTAGAATTAACTAAAATGTTCCTGATTTTCCGTTTATATTACCGAGGGAAGATGTACACGTAAAACCGCTCTAATCCGGCTGAAACGTCGATATATGCAATAAAAACCGAACTTCTCCCCTTTTCAATATCTTACTCAGTATTTTAACGAGAAACAAATAGTTGATTGAAAATTAAGTATTTAAGGTTATTATCTAATCAATTATGTGTTTGCATCATTTTTATCGTATATATAATGAATTAATACCTATAGACTGAAAATTCACAAAAACGTGGAAAAACGGCAAAATATTGCGTAATTCGATTATATTTTCTTTAAATCAAATAAAGGAAAAGGGGATAATAAACGTCAAAATATTGCTAAATTCGATGATTTTTCGTACGAAACAAAATGCAAGAAAACTTGCTTAAAATGCAATATTATGCGAAATTCTGAGATTTGAAGGCCAAATCACATATCGTGATACTACATGAAATAGAATCGAAATATTGGTAAAAATGAATATATTTACGTAGTATCAAACTACATGAAAAACGTGAAAAAAGTCACTATTTACCCATATTTGAGGATTTTAACTTCAAATCATAGAGCGAGGTTTCGTATTATTTAGATCCAAGAAAAGACATATGACAATGATTTTTCCAATACAAATGATAAAAATCAATGTGTTTTCATTAGAATTAACTAAAATGTTCCTGATTTTCCGTTTATATTACCGAGGGAAGATGTACACGTAAATCCGCTCTAATCCGGCTGAAACGTCGATATATGCAATAAAAACCGAACTTCTCCCCTTTTCAATATCTTACTCAGTATTTTAAAGAGAAACAATTAGATGATTGAAAATGAAGTATTTAAGGTTATTATCTAATCAATTATGGGTTTGCATCATTTTTATCGTATATATATGAATTATTGCCCATAGACTGAAAATTCACAAAAACGTGAAAAACGGCAAAATATTGCCTAATTCGATGATATTTTGTTTAAATCAAATAAAGGAAAAGGGGATAATAAACGTCAAAATATTGCTAAATTCGATGATTTTTCGTACGAAACAAAATGCAAGAAAACTTGCTTAAAATGCAATATTATGCGAATTTCTGAGATTTGAAGGCCAAATCACATATCGTGATACTACATGAAATAGAATCGAAATATTGGTAAAAATGAATATATTTACGCAGTATCAAACTACATGAAAAACGTGAAAAAAGTCACTATTTACCCATATTTGAGGATTTTAACTTCAAATCATAGAGCGAGGTTTCGTATTATTTAGATCCAAGAAAAGACATATGACAATGTTGTTTCCAGTACAAATGATAAAAATCAATGTGTTTTCATTACAATTAACTAAAATGTTCCTGATTTTCCGTTTATATTACCGAGGGAAGATGTACACGTAAAACCGCTCTAATCCGGCTGAAACGTCGATACATGCAATAAAAACAGAACTTCTCCCCTTTTCAATATCTTACTCAGTATTTTAACGAGAAACAAATAGTTGATTGAAAATGAAGTATTTAAGGTTATTTATTTTATTTTATATCTAATCAATTATGTGTTTGAATCATTTTTATCGTATATATAATGAATTAATACCTATAGACTGAAAATTCACAAAAACGTAGAAAAACGTCAAAATATTGCGTAATTCGATGATATTTTGTTTAAATCAAATAAAGAAAAAGGGGATGATAAACGTCAAAATATTGCTAAATTCGATGATTTTTTGTACGAAACAAAATGCAAGAAAACTTGCTTCAAATGCAATATTATGCGAAATTCTGAGATTTGAAGGCCAAATCACATACCGTGATACTACATGAAATAGAATCGAAATATTGGTAAAAATGAATATATTTACGTAGTATCAAACTACATGAAAAACGTGAAAAAAGTCACTATTTAACCATATTTGAGGATTTTAACTTCAAATCATAGAGCGAGGTTTCGTATTATTTAGATCCCAAAAAAGACATATGACAATGTTGTTTCCAATACAAATGATAAAAATCAATGTGTTTTCATTAGAATTAACTAAAATATTCCTGATTTTCCGTTTATATTACCGAGGGAAGATGTACACGTAAAACCGCTCTAATCCGGCTGAAACGTTGATATATGCAATAAAAACTGAACTTCTCCCCTTTTCAATATCTTACTCAGTATTTTACGAGAAACATATAGATGATTGAAAATGAAGTATTTAAGGTTATTATCTAATCATTTTAATCATTAATCATAATTATTATGTGTTTGCATCATTTTTATCGTATATATAATGAATTAATACCAATAAACTGAAAATTCACATAAACGTGGAAAAACGGCAAAATATTGCCTAATTCGATGATATTTTGTTTAAATCACATAAAGGAAAAGGGGATGATAAACGTCAAAATACTGCTAAATTCGATGATTTTTCGTACGAAACAAAATGCAAGAAAACTTGCTTAAAATGCAATATTATGCGAAATTCTGAGATTTGAAGGCCAAATCACATATCGTGATACTTCATGATATAGAATCGAAATATTGGTAAAAATGAATATATTTACATAGTATCAAACTACATGATAAACGTGAAAAAAGTCACTATTTAACCATATTTGAGGATTTTAACTACAAATCATAGAGCGAGCTATCGTATTATTTAGATCCAAGAAAAGACATATGACAATGTTGTTTCCAGTACAAATGATAAAAATCAATGTGTTTTCATTACAATTAACTAAAATGTTCCTGATTTTCCGTTTATATTACCGAGGGAAGATGTACACGAAAAACCGCTCTAATCCGGCTGAAACGTCGATATATGCAATAAAAACCGAACTTCTCCCCTTTTCAATATCTTACTCAGTATTTTAAAGAGAAACAATTAGATGATTGAAAATGAAGTATTTAAGGTTATTATCTAATCAATTATGGGTTTGCATCATTTTTATCGTATATATATGAATTATTGCCCATAGACTGAAAATTCACAAAAACGTGGAAAACGGCAAAATATTGCCTAATTCGATGATATTTTGTTTAAATCAAATAAAGGAAAAGGGGATAATAAACGTCAAAATATTGCTAAATTCGATGATTTTTCGTACGAAACAAAATGCAAGAAAACTTGCTTAAAATGCAATATTATGCGAAATTCTGAGATTTGAAGGCCAAATCACATATCGTAATACTACATGAAATAGAATCGAAATATTGGTAAAAATGAATATATTTACGTAGTATGAAACTACATGAAAAACGTGAAAAAAGTCACTATTTACCCATATTTGAGGATTTTAACTTCAAATCATAGAGCGAGGTTTCGTATTATTTAGATCCAAGAAAAGACATATGACAATGCTGTTTCCAATACAAATGATAAAAATCAATGTGTTTTCATTAGAA
Organism: Procambarus clarkii; assembly: GCF_040958095.1. Taxonomy (NCBI): domain Eukaryota; kingdom Metazoa; phylum Arthropoda; class Malacostraca; order Decapoda; family Cambaridae; genus Procambarus; species Procambarus clarkii. The sequence continues at coordinate 22,739,345 of NC_091197.1, read as the reverse complement.
TTAACTAAAATGTTCCTGATTTTCCGTTTATATTACCGAGGGAAGATGTACACGTAAAACCGCTCTAATCCGGCTGAAACGTCGATATATGCAATAAAAACCGAACTTCTCCCTTTTTCAATAACTTACTCAGTATTTTAACGAGAAACAAATAGATGATTGAAAATGAAGTATTTAAGGTTATTATCTATTCAATTATGTGTTTGCATCATTTTTATCGTATATATATGAATTAATACCCATAGACTGAAAATTCACAAAAACGTGGAAAACGGCAAAATATTGCCTAATTCGATGATATTTTGTTTAAGTCACATGAAGGAAAAGCGGATAATAAACGTCAAAATATTACTAAATTCGATGATTTTTCGTACGAAACAAAATGCAAGAAAACTTGCTTAAAATGCAATATTATGCGAAATTCTGAGATTTGAAGGCCAAATCACATATCGTAATACTACATGAAATAGAATCGAAATATTGGTAAAAATGAATATATTTACGTAGTATCAAACTACATGAAAAACGTGAAAAAAGTCACTATTTAACCATATTTGAGGATTTTAACTTCAAATCATAAAGCGAGCTTTCGTGTTATTTAGATCCAAGAAAAGACATATGACAATGTTGTTTCCAATACAAATGATAAAAATCAATGTGTTTTCATTAGTATTAACTAAAATGTTCCTGATTTTCCGTTTATATTACCGATGGAAGATGTACACGAAAATCGCTCTATTCCGGCTGAAACGTCGATATATGCAATAAAAACAGAACTTCTCCCCTTTTCAATATCTTACTCAGTATGTTAACGAGAAACAAATAGTTGATTGAAAATGAAGTATTTAAGGTTAATATCTAATCAATTATGTGTTTGCATCATTTTTATCGTATATATAATGAATTAATACCCATAGACTGAAAATTCACAAAAACATGGAAAACGGCAATATATTGCGTAATTCGATGATATTTTGTTTAAATCAAATAAAGGAAAAGGGAATAATAAACGTCAAAATATTGCTAAATTCGATGATTTTTTGTACGAAACAAAATGCAAGAAAATTTGCTTAAAATGCAATATTATGCGAAATTCTGAGATTTGAAGGCCAAATCACATACCGTGATACGACATGAAATAAAATCGAAATATTGGTAAAAATGAATATATTTACGTAGTATCAAACTACATGAAAAACGTGAAAAAAGTCACTATTTACCCATATTTGAGGATTTTAACTTCAAATCATAGAGCGAGGTTTCGTATTATTTAGATCCAAGAAAAGACATGACAACGCTGTTTCCAATACAAATGATAAAAATCAATGTGTTTTCATTAGAATTAACTAAAATGTTCCTGATTTTCCGTTTATATTACCAAAGGAAGATGTACACTTAAAACCGCTCTAATGCGGCTGAAACGTCGATATATGCAATAAAAACCGAACTTCTCCCCTTTTCAATATCTTACTCAGTATTTTACGAGAAACATATAGATGATTGAAAATGAAGTATTTAAGGTTATTATCTAATCATTTTAATCATTAATCATAATTATTATGTGTTTGCATCATTTTTATCGTATATATAATGAATTAATACCAATAAACTGAAAATTCACATAAACGTGGAAAAACGGCAAAATATTGCCTAATTCGATGATATTTTGTTTAAATCACATAAAGGAAAAGGGGATGATAAACGTCAAAATACTGCTAAATTCGATGATTTTTCGTACGAAACAAAATGCAAGAAAACTTGCTTAAAATGCAATATTATGCGAAATTCTGAGATTTGAAGGCCAAATCACATATCGTGATACTACATGATATAGAATCGAAATATTGGTAAAAATGAATATATTTACGTAGTATCAAACTACATGATAAACGTGAAAAAAGTCACTATTTAACCATATTTGAGGATTTTAACTACAAATCATAGAGCGAGCTATCGTATTATTTAGATCCAAGAAAAGACATATGACAATGTTGTTTCCAGTACAAATGATAAAAATCAATGTGTTTTCATTACAATTAACTAAAATGTTCCTGATTTTCCGTTTATATTACCGAGGGAAGATGTACATGAAAAACCGCTCTAATCCGGCTGAAACGTCGATATATGCAATAAAAACCGAACTTCTCCCCTTTTCAATATCTTACTCAGTATTTTAACGAGAAACAAATAGTTGATTGAAAATGAAGTATTTAAGGTTATTATCTAATCAATTATGTGTTTGCATCATTTTTATCGTATATATAATGAATTAATACCTATAGACTGAAAATTCACAAAAACGTGGAAAAACGGCAAAATATTGCGTAATTCGATTATATTTTCTTTAAATCAAATAAAGGAAAAGGGGATAATAAACGTCAAAATATTGCTAAATTCGATGATTTTTCGTACGAAACAAAATGCAAGAAAACTTGCTTAAAATGCAATATTATGCGAAATTCTGAGATTTGAAGGCCAAATCACATATCGTGATACTACATGAAATAGAATCGAAATATTGGTAAAAATGAATATATTTACGTAGTATCAAACTACATGAAAAACGTGAAAAAAGTCACTATTTACCCATATTTGAGGATTTTAACTTCAAATCATAGAGCGAGGTTTCGTATTATTTAGATCCAAGAAAAGACATATGACAATGCTGTTTCCAATACAAATGATAAAAATCAATGTGTTTTCATTAGAATTAACTAAAATGTTCCTGATTTTCCGTTTATATTACCGAGGGAAGATGTACACGTAAAACCGCTCTAATCCGGCTGAAACGTCGATATATGCAATAAAAACCGAACTTCTCCCCTTTTCAATATCTTACTCAGTATTTTAAAGAGAAACAATTAGATGATTGAAAATGAAGTATTTAAGGTTATTATCTAATCAATTATGGGTTTGCATCATTTTTATCGTATATATATGAATTATTGCCCATAGACTGAAAATTCACAAAAACGTGGAAAACGGCAAAATATTGCCTAATTCTATGATATTTTGTTTAAATCAAATAAAGGAAAAGGGGATAATAAACGTCAAAATATTGCTAAATTCGATGATTTTTCGTACGAAACAAAATGCAAGAAAACTTGCTTAAAATGCAATATTATGCGAAATTCTGAGATTTGAAGGCCAAATCACATATCGTGATACTACATGAAATAGAATCGAAATATTGGTAAAAATGAATATATTTGCGTAGTATCAAACTACATGAAAAACGTGAAAAAATTCACTATTTACCCATATTTGAGGATTTTAACTTCAAATCATAGAGCGAGGTTTCGTATTATTTAGATCCAAGAAAAGACATATGACAATGCTGTTTCCAATACAAATGATAAAAATCAATGTGTTTTCATTAGAATTAACTAAAATGTTCCTGATTTTCCGTTTATATTACCGAGGGAAGATGTACACGTAAAACCGCTCAAATCCGGCTGAAACGTCGATATATGCAATAAAAACCGAACTTCTCCCTTTTTCAATAACTTACTCAGTATTTTAACGAGAAACAAATAGATGATTGAAAATGAAGTATTTAAGGTTATTATCTAATCAATTATGTGTTTGCATCATTTTTATCGTATATATATGAATTAATACCCATAGACTGAAAATTCACAAAAACGTGGAAAACGGCAAAATATTGCCTAATTCGATGATATTTTGTTTAAGTCACATGAAGGAAAAGCGGATAATAAACGTCAAAATATTACTAAATTCGATGATTTTTCGTACGAAACAAAATGCAAGAAAACTTGCTTAAAATGCAATATTATGCGAAATTCTGAGATGTGAAGGCCAAATCACATATCGTAATACTACATGAAATAGAATCGAAATATTGGTAAAAATGAATATATTTACGTAGTATCAAACTACATGAAAAACGTGAAAAAAGTCACTATTTAACCATATTTGAGGATTTTAACTTCAAATCATAGAGCGAGCTTTCGTGTTATTTAGATCCAAGAAAAGACATATGACAATGTTGTTTCCAATACAAATGATAAAAATCAATGTGTTTTCATTAGTATTAACTAAAATGTTCCTGATTTTCCGTTTATATTACCGATGGAAGATGTACACGAAAATCGCTCTATTCCGGCTGAAACGTCGATATATGCAATAAAAACAGAACTTCTCCCCTTTTCAATATCTTACTCAGTATGTTAACGAGAAACAAATAGTTGATTGAAAATGAAGTATTTAAGGTACTACATCTAATGTACTACATATGTACTACATACTACATCTAATCAATTATGTGTTTGCATCATTTTTATCGTATATATAATGAATTAATACCCATAGACTGAAAATTCACAAAAACATGGAAAACGGCAATATATTGCGTAATTCGATGATATTTTGTTTAAATCAAATAAAGGAAAAGGGAATAATAAACGTCAAAATATTGCTAAATTCGATGATTTTTTGTACGAAACAAAATGCAAGAAAACTTGCTTAAAATGCAATATTATGCGAAATTCTGAGATTTGAAGGCCAAATCACATACTGTGATACGACATGAAATAAAATCGAAATATTGGTAAAAATGAATATATTTACGTAGTATCAAACTACATGAAAAACGTGAAAAAAGTCACTATTTACCCATATTTGAGGATTTTAACTTCAAATCATAGAGCGAGGTTTCGTATTATTTAGATCCAAGAAAAGACATGACAACGCTGTTTCCAATACAAATGATAAAAATCAATGTGTTTTCATTAGAATTAACTAAAATGTTCCTGATTTTCCGTTTATATTACCAAAGGAAGATGTACACTTAAAACCGCTCTAATGCGGCTGAAACGTCGATATATGCAATAAAAACCGAACTTCTCCCCTTTTCAATATCTTACTCAGTATTTTAAAGAGAAACAATTAGATGATTGAAAATGAAGTATTTAAGGTTATTATCTAATCAATTATGGGTTTGCATCATTTTTATCGTATATATATGAATTAATACCCATAGACTGAAAATTCACAAAAACGTGGAAAACGGCAAAATATTGCCTAATTCGATGATATTTTGTTTAAGTCACATGAAGGAAAAGGGGATAATAAACGTCAAAATATTGCTAAATTCAATGATTTTTCGTACGAAACAAAATGCAAGAAAACTTGCTTAAAATGCAATATTATGCGAAATTCTGAGATTTGAATGCCAAATCACATATCGTGATACTACATGAAATAGAATCGAAATATTGGTAAAAATGAATATATTTACGTAGTATCAAACTACATGAAAAACGTGAAAAAAGTCACTATTTAACCATATTTGTGGATTTTAACTTCAAATCATAGAGCGAGCTTTCGTATTATTTAGATTCAAGAAAAGACATATGACAATGTTGTTTCCAATACAAATGATAAAAATCAATGTGTTTTCATTAGTATTAACTAAAATGTTCCTGATTTTCCGTTTATATTACCGATGGAAGATGTATACGAAAATCACTCTATTCCGGCTGAAACGTCGATATATGCAATAAAAACAGAACTTCTCCCCTTTTCAATATCTTACTCAGTATTTTAACGAGAAACAAATAGTTGATTGAAAATGAAGTATTTAAGGTTATTATCTAATCAATTATGGGTTTGCATCATTTTTATCGTATATATATGAATTAATACCCATAGACTGAAAATTCACAAAAACGTGGAAAACGGCAAAATGTTGCCTAATTCGATGATATTTTGTTTAAGTCACATGATGGAAAAGGGGATAATAAACGTCAAAACATTACTAAATTCGATGATTTTTCGTACGAAACAAAATGCAAGAAAACTTGCTTAAAATGCAATATTATGCGAAATTCTGAGATTTGAAGGCCAAATCACATATCGTGATATTACATGAAATAGAATCGAAATATTGGTAAAAATGAATATATATACGTAGTATCAAACTACATGAAAAACGTGAAAAAAGTCACTATTTAACCATATTTGAGGATTTTAACTTCAAATCATAGAGCGAGCTTTCGTGTTATTTAGATCCAAGAAAAGACATATGACAATGTTGTTTCCAATACAAATGATAAAAATCAATGTGTTTTCATTAGTATTAACTAAAATGTTCCTGATTTTCCGTTTATATTACCGATGGAAGATGTACACGAAAATCGCTCTATTCCGGCTGAAACGTCGATATATGCAATAAAAACAGAACTTCTCCCCTTTTCAATATCTTACTCAGTATGTTAACGAGAAACAAATAGTTGATTGAAAATGAAGTATTTAAGGTTATTATCTAATCAATTATGTGTTTGCATCATTTTTATCGTATATATAATGAATTAATACCCATAGACTGAAAATTCACAAAAACGTGGAAAACGGCAAAATATTGCGAAATTCGATGATATTTTGTTTAAATCAAATAAAGGAAAAGGGAATAATAAACGTCAAAATATTGCTAAATTCGATGATTTTTTGTACGAAACAAAATGCAAGAAAACTTGCTTAAAATGCAATATTATGCGAAATTCTGAGATTTGAAGGCCAAATTACATATCGTGATACTACATGAAATAGAATCGAAATATTGGTAAAAATGAATATATTTACGTAGTATCAAACTACATGAAAAACGTGAAAAAAGTCACTATTTACCCATATTTGAGGATTTTAACTTCAAATCATAGAGCGAGGTTTCGTATTATTTAGATCCAAGAAAAGACATATGACAATGCTGTTTCCAATACAAATGATAAAAATCAATGTGTTTTCATTAGAATTAACTAAAATGTTCCTGATTTTCCGTTTATATTACCGAGGGAAGATGTACACGTAAAACCGCTCTAATCCGGCTGAAACGTCGATATATGCAATAAAAACCGAACTTCTCCCTTTTTCAATAACTTACTCAGTATTTTAACGAGAAACAAATAGATGATTGAAAATGAAGTATTTAAGGTTATTATCTAATCAATTATGTGTTTGTATAATTTTTATCGTATATATATGAATTAATACCCATAGACTGAAAATTCACAAAAACGTGAAAAAACGGTAAAATATTGCCTAATTCGATGATATTTTGTTTAAATCACATAAAGGAAAAGGGGATGATAAACGTCAAAATACTGCTAAATTCGATGATTTTTCGTACGAAATAAAATGCAAGAAAACTTGCTTAAAATGCAATATAATGCAAAATTCTGAGATTTGAAGGCCAAATCACATATCGTGATACGACATGAAATAGAATCGAAATATTGGTAATAATGAATATATTTACGTAGTATCAAACTACATGATAAACGTGAAAAAAGTCACTTTTTAACCATATTTGAGGATTTTAACTTCAAATCATAGAGCGAGGTTTCGTATTATTTAGATCCCAAAAAAGACATATGACAATGTTGTTTCCAATACAAATGATAAAAATCAATGTGTTTTCATTAGAATTAACTAAAATATTCCTGATTTTCCGTTTATATTACCGAGGGAAGATGTACACGTAAAACCGCTCTAATCCGGCTGAAACGTTGATATATGCAATAAAAACCGAACTTCTCCCTTTTTCAATATCTTACTCAGTATTTTACGAGAAACATATAGATGATTGAAAATGAAGTATTTAAGGTTATTATCTAATCATTTTAATCATTAATCATAATTATTATGTGTTTGCATCATTTTTATCGTATATATAATGAATTAATACCAATAAACTGAAAATTCACATAAACGTGGAAAAACGGCAAAATATTGCCTAATTCGATGATATTTTGTTTAAATCACATAATGGAAAAGGGGATGATAAACGTCAAAATACTGCTAAATTCGATGATTTCTCGTACGAAACAAAATGTAAGAAAACTTGCTTAAAATGCAATATTATGCGAAATTCTGAGATTTGAAGGCCAAATCACATATCGTGATACTACATGATATAGAATCGAAATATTGGTAAAAATGAATATATTTACGTAGTATCAAACTACATGATAAACGTGAAAAAAGTCACTATTTAACCATATTTGAGGATTTTAACTACAAATCATAGAGCGAGCTATCGTATTATTTAGATCCAAGAAAAGACATATGACAATGCTGTTTCCAATACAAATGATAAAAATCAATGTGTTTTCATTAGAATTAACTAAAATGTTCCTGATTTTCCGTTTATATTACCGAGGGAAGATGTACACGTAAAACCGCTCTAATCCGGCTGAAACGTCGATATATGCAATAAAAACCGAACTTCTCCCCTTTTCAATATCTTACTCAGTATTTTAACGAGAAACAAATAGTTGATTGAAAATGAAGTATTTAAGGTTATTATCTAATCAATTATGTGTTTGCATCATTTTTATCGTATATATAATGAATTAATACCTATAGACTGAAAATTCACAAAAACGTGGAAAAACGGCAAAATATTGCGTAATTCGATTATATTTTCTTTAAATCAAATAAAGGAAAAGGGGATAATAAACGTCAAAATATTGCTAAATTCGATGATTTTTCGTACGAAACAAAATGCAAGAAAACTTGCTTAAAATGCAATATTATGCGAAATTCTGAGATTTGAAGGCCAAATCACATATCGTGATACTACATGAAATAGAATCGAAATATTGGTAAAAATGAATATATTTACGTAGTATCAAACTACATGAAAAACGTGAAAAAAGTCACTATTTACCCATATTTGAGGATTTTAACTTCAAATCATAGAGCGAGGTTTCGTATTATTTAGATCCAAGAAAAGACATATGACAATGCTGTTTCCAATACAAATGATAAAAATCAATGTGTTTTCATTAGAATTAACTAAAATGTTCCTGATTTTCCGTTTATATTACCGAGGGAAGATGTACACGTAAATCCGCTCTAATCCGGCTGAAACGTCGATATATGCAATAAAAACCGAACTTCTCCCCTTTTCAATATCTTACTCAGTATTTTAAAGAGAAACAATTAGATGATTGAAAATGAAGTATTTAAGGTTATTATCTAATCAATTATGGGTTTGCATCATTTTTATCGTATATATATGAATTATTGCCCATAGACTGAAAATTCACAAAAACGTGGAAAACGGCAAAATATTGCCTAATTCTATGATATTTTGTTTAAATCAAATAAAGGAAAAGGGGATAATAAACGTCAAAATATTGCTAAATTCGATGATTTTTCGTACGAAACAAAATGCAAGAAAACTTGCTTAAAATGCAATATTATGCGAAATTCTGAGATTTGAAGGCCAAATCACATATCGTGATACTACATGAAATAGAATCGAAATATTGGTAAAAATGAATATATTTGCGTAGTATCAAACTACATGAAAAACGTGAAAAAATTCACTATTTACCCATATTTGAGGATTTTAACTTCAAATCATAGAGCGAGGTTTCGTATTATTTAGATCCAAGAAAAGACATATGACAATGCTGTTTCCAATACAAATGATAAAAATCAATGTGTTTTCATTAGAATTAACTAAAATGTTCCTAATTTTCCGTTTATATTACCGAGGGAAGATGTACACGTAAAACCGCTCTAATCCGGCTGAAACGTCGATATATGCAATAAAAACCGAACTTCTCCCTTTTTCAATAACTTACTCAGTATTTTAACGAGAAACAAATAGATGATTGAAAATGAAGTATTTAAGGTTATTATCTAATCAATTATGTGTTTGCATCATTTTTATCGTATATATATGAATTAATACCCATAGACTGAAAATTCACAAAAACGTGGAAAACGGCAAAATATTGCCTAATTCGATGATATTTTGTTTAAGTCACATGAAGGAAAAGCGGATAATAAACGTCAAAATATTACTAAATTCGATGATTTTTCGTACGAAACAAAATGCAAGAAAACTTGCTTAAAATGCAATATTATGCGAAATTCTGAGATGTGAAGGCCAAATCACATATCGTAATACTACATGAAATAGAATCGAAATATTGGTAAAAATGAATATATTTACGTAGTATCAAACTACATGAAAAACGTGAAAAAAGTCACTATTTAACCATATTTGAGGATTTTAACTTCAAATCATAGAGCGAGCTTTCGTGTTATTTAGATCCAAGAAAAGACATATGACAATGTTGTTTCCAATACAAATGATAAAAATCAATGTGTTTTCATTAGTATTAACTAAAATGTTCCTGATTTTCCGTTTATATTACCGATGGAAGATGTACACGAAAATCGCTCTATTCCGGCTGAAACGTCGATATATGCAATAAAAACAGAACTTCTCCCCTTTTCAATATCTTACTCAGTATGTTAACGAGAAACAAATAGTTGATTGAAAATGAAGTATTTAAGGTTATTATCTAATCAATTATGTGTTTGCATCATTTTTATCGTATATATAATGAATTAATACCCATAGACTGAAAATTCACAAAAACATGGAAAACGGCAATATATTGCGTAATTCGATGATATTTTGTTTAAATCAAATAAAGGAAAAGGGAATAATAAACGTCAAAATATTGCTAAATTCGATGATTTTTTGTACGAAACAAAATGCAAGAAAACTTGCTTAAAATGCAATATTATGCGAAATTCTGAGATTTGAAGGCCAAATCACATACTGTGATACGACATGAAATAAAATCGAAATATTGGTAAAAATGAATATATTTACGTAGTATCAAACTACATGAAAAACGTGAAAAAAGTCACTATTTACCCATATTTGAGGATTTTAACTTCAAATCATAGAGCGAGGTTTCGTATTATTTAGATCCAAGAAAAGACATGACAACGCTGTTTCCAATACAAATGATAAAAATCAATGTGTTTTCATTAGAATTAACTAAAATGTTCCTGATTTTCCGTTTATATTACCAAAGGAAGATGTACACTTAAAACCGCTCTAATGCGGCTGAAACGTCGATATATGCAATAAAAACCGAACTTCTCCCCTTTTCAATATCTTACTCAGTATTTTAAAGAGAAACAATTAGATGATTGAAAATGAAGTATTTAAGGTTATTATCTAATCAATTATGGGTTTGCATCATTTTTATCGTATATATATGAATTAATACCCATAGACTGAAAATTCACAAAAACGTGGAAAACGGCAAAATATTGCCTAATTCGATGATATTTTGTTTAAGTCACATGAAGGAAAAGGGGATAATAAACGTCAAAATATTGCTAAATTCAATGATTTTTCGTACGAAACAAAATGCAAGAAAACTTGCTTAAAATGCAATATTATGCGAAATTCTGAGATTTGAATGCCAAATCACATATCGTGATACTACATGAAATAGAATCGAAATATTGGTAAAAATGAATATATTTACGTAGTATCAAACTACATGAAAAACGTGAAAAAATCACTATTTAACCATATTTGTGGATTTTAACTTCAAATCATAGAGCGAGCTTTCGTATTATTTAGATTCAAGAAAAGACATATGACAATGTTGTTTCCAATACAAATGATAAAAATCAATGTGTTTTCATTAGTATTAACTAAAATGTTCCTGATTTTCCGTTTATATTACCGATGGAAGATGTATACGAAAATCACTCTATTCCGGCTGAAACGTCGATATATGCAATAAAAACAGAACTTCTCCCCTTTTCAATATCTTACTCAGTATTTTAACGAGAAACAAATAGTTGATTGAAAATGAAGTATTTAAGGTTATTATCTAATCAATTATGGGTTTGCATCATTTTTATCGTATATATATGAATTAATACCCATAGACTGAAAATTCACAAAAACGTGGAAAACGGCAAAATGTTGCCTAATTCGATGATATTTTGTTTAAGTCACATGATGGAAAAGGGGATAATAAACGTCAAAACATTACTAAATTCGATGATTTTTCGTACGAAACAAAAAGCAAGAAAACTTGCTTAAAATGCAATATTATGCGAAATTCTGAGATTTGAAGGCCAAATCACATATCGTGATATTACATGAAATAGAATCGAAATATTGGTAAAAATGAATATATATACGTAGTATCAAACTACATGAAAAACGTGAAAAAAGTCACTATTTAACCATATTTGAGGATTTTAACTTCAAATCATAGAGCGAGCTTTCGTGTTATTTAGATCCAAGAAAAGACATATGACAATGTTGTTTCCAATACAAATGATAAAAATCAATGTGTTTTCATTAGTATTAACTAAAATGTTCCTGATTTTCCGTTTATATTACCGATGGAAGATGTACACGAAAATCGCTCTATTCCGGCTGAAACGTCGATATATGCAATAAAAACAGAACTTCTCCCCTTTTCAATATCTTACTCAGTATGTTAACGAGAAACAAATAGTTGATTGAAAATGAAGTATTTAAGGTTATTATCTAATCAATTATGTGTTTGCATCATTTTTATCGTATATATAATGAATTAATACCCATAGACTGAAAATTCACAAAAACGTGGAAAACGGCAAAATATTGCGAAATTCGATGATATTTTGTTTAAATCAAATAAAGGAAAAGGGAATAATAAACGTCAAAATATTGCTAAATTCGATGATTTTTTGTACGAAACAAAATGCAAGAAAACTTGCTTAAAATGCAATATTATGCGAAATTCTGAGATTTGAAGGCCAAATTACATATCGTGATACTACATGAAATAGAATCGAAATATTGGTAAAAATGAATATATTTACGTAGTATCAAACTACATGAAAAACGTGAAAAAAGTCACTATTTACCCATATTTGAGGATTTTAACTTCAAATCATAGAGCGAGGTTTCGTATTATTTAGATCCAAGAAAAGACATATGACAATGCTGTTTCCAATACAAATGATAAAAATCAATGTGTTTTCATTAGAATTAACTAAAATGTTCCTGATTTTCCGTTTATATTACCGAGGGAAGATGTACACGTAAAACCGCTCTAATCCGGCTGAAACGTCGATATATGCAATAAAAACCGAACTTCTCCCTTTTTCAATAACTTACTCAGTATTTTAACGAGAAACAAATAGATGATTGAAAATGAAGTATTTAAGGTTATTATCTAATCAATTATGTGTTTGTATAATTTTTATCGTATATATATGAATTAATACCCATAGACTGAAAATTCACAAAAACGTGAAAAAACGGTAAAATATTGCCTAATTCGATGATATTTTGTTTAAATCACATAAAGGAAAAGGGGATGATAAACGTCAAAATACTGCTAAATTCGATGATTTTTCGTACGAAATAAAATGCAAGAAAACTTGCTTAAAATGCAATATAATGCAAAATTCTGAGATTTGAAGGCCAAATCACATATCGTGATACGACATGAAATAGAATCGAAATATTGGTAATAATGAATATATTTACGTAGTATCAAACTACATGATAAACGTGAAAAAAGTCACTTTTTAACCATATTTGAGGATTTTAACTTCAAATCATAGAGCGAGGTTTCGTATTATTTAGATCCCAAAAAAGACATATGACAATGTTGTTTCCAATACAAATGATAAAAATCAATGTGTTTTCATTAGAATTAACTAAAATATTCCTGATTTTCCGTTTATATTACCGAGGGAAGATGTACACGTAAAACCGCTCTAATCCGGCTGAAACGTTGATATATGCAATAAAAACCGAACTTCTCCCCTTTTCAATATCTTACTCAGTATTTTACGAGAAACATATAGATGATTGAAAATGAAGTATTTAAGGTTATTATCTAATCATTTTAATCATTAATCATAATTATTATGTGTTTGCATCATTTTTATCGTATATATAATGAATTAATACCAATAAACTGAAAATTCACATAAACGTGGAAAAACGGCAAAATATTGCCTAATTCGATGATATTTTGTTTAAATCACATAATGGAAAAGGGGATGATAAACGTCAAAATACTGCTAAATTCGATGATTTCTCGTACGAAACAAAATGTAAGAAAACTTGCTTAAAATGCAATATTATGCGAAATTCTGAGATTTGAAGGCCAAATCACATATCGTGATACTACATGATATAGAATCGAAATATTGGTAAAAATGAATATATTTACGTAGTATCAAACTACATGATAAACGTGAAAAAAGTCACTATTTAACCATATTTGAGGATTTTAACTACAAATCATAGAGCGAGCTATCGTATTATTTAGATCCAAGAAAAGACATATGACAATGCTGTTTCCAATACAAATGATAAAAATCAATGTGTTTTCATTAGAATTAACTAAAATGTTCCTGATTTTCCGTTTATATTACCGAGGGAAGATGTACACGTAAAACCGCTCTAATCCGGCTGAAACGTCGATATATGCAATAAAAACCGAACTTCTCCCCTTTTCAATATCTTACTCAGTATTTTAACGAGAAACAAATAGTTGATTGAAAATGAAGTATTTAAGGTTATTATCTAATCAATTATGGGTTTGCATCATTTTTATCGTATATATATGAATTATTGCCCATAGACTGAAAATTCACAAAAACGTGAAAAACGGCAAAATATTGCCTAATTCGATGATATTTTGTTTAAATCAAATAAAGGAAAAGGGGATAATAAACGTCAAAATATTGCTAAATTCGATGATTTTTCGAACGAAACAAAATGCAAGAAAACTTGCTTAAAATGCAATATTATGCGAAATTCTGAGATTTGAAGGCCAAATCACATATCGTGATACTACATGAAATAGAATCGAAATATTGGTAAAAATGAATATATTTACGCAGTATCAAACTACATGAAAAACGTGAAAAAAGTCACTATTTACCCATATTTGAGGATTTTAACTTCAAATCATAGAGCGAGGTTTCGTATTATTTAGATCCAAGAAAAGACATATGACAATGCTGTTTCCAATACAAATGATAAAAATCAATGTGTTTTCATTAGAATTAACTAAAATGTTCCTGATTTTCCGTTTATATTACCGAGGGAAGATGTACACGTAAAACCGCTCTAATCCGGCTGAAACGTCGATATATGCAATAAAAACCGAACTTCTCCCCTTTTCAATATCTTACTCAGTATTTTAACGAGAAACAAATAGTTGATTGAAAATGAAGTATTTAAGGTTATTATCTAATCAATTATGTGTTTGCATCATTTTTATCGTATATATAATGAATTAATACCTATAGACTGAAAATTCACAAAAACGTGGAAAAACGGCAAAATATTGCGTAATTCGATTATATTTTCTTTAAATCAAATAAAGGAAAAGGGGATAATAAACGTCAAAATATTGCTAAATTCGATGATTTTTCGTACGAAACAAAATGCAAGAAAACTTGCTTAAAATGCAATATTATGCGAAATTCTGAGATTTGAAGGCCAAATCACATATCGTGATACTACATGAAATAGAATCGAAATATTGGTAAAAATGAATATATTTACGTAGTATCAAACTACATGAAAAACGTGAAAAAAGTCACTATTTACCCATATTTGAGGATTTTAACTTCAAATCATAGAGCGAGGTTTCGTATTATTTAGATCCAAGAAAAGACATATGACAATGCTGTTTCCAATACAAATGATAAAAATCAATGTGTTTTCATTAGAATTAACTAAAATGTTCCTGATTTTCCGTTTATATTACCGAGGGAAGATGTACACGTAAATCCGCTCTAATCCGGCTGAAACGTCGATATATGCAATAAAAACCGAACTTCTCCCCTTTTCAATATCTTACTCAGTATTTTAAAGAGAAACAATTAGATGATTGAAAATGAAGTATTTAAGGTTATTATCTAATCAATTATGGGTTTGCATCATTTTTATCGTATATATGAATTATTGCCCATAGACTGAAAATTCACAAAAACGTGGAAAACGGCAAAATATTGCCTAATTCTATGATATTTTGTTTAAATCAAATAAAGGAAAAGGGGATAATAAACGTCAAAATATTGCTAAATTCGATGATTTTTCGTACGAAACAAAATGCAAGAAAACTTGCTTAAAATGCAATATTATGCGAAATTCTGAGATTTGAAGGCCAAATCACATATCGTGATACTACATGAAATAGAATCGAAATATTGGTAAAAATGAATATATTTGCGTAGTATCAAACTACATGAAAAACGTGAAAAAATTCACTATTTACCCATATTTGAGGATTTTAACTTCAAATCATAGAGCGAGGTTTCGTATTATTTAGATCCAAGAAAAGACATATGACAATGCTGTTTCCAATACAAATGATAAAAATCAATGTGTTTTCATTAGAATTAACTAAAATGTTCCTGATTTTCCGTTTATATTACCGAGGGAAGATGTACACGTAAAACCGCTCTAATCCGGCTGAAACGTCGATATATGCAATAAAAACCGAACTTCTCCCTTTTTCAATAACTTACTCAGTATTTTAACGAGAAACAAATAGATGATTGAAAATGAAGTATTTAAGGTTATTATCTAATCAATTATGTGTTTGCATCATTTTTATCGTATATATATGAATTAATACCCATAGACTGAAAATTCACAAAAACGTGGAAAACGGCAAAATATTGCCTAATTCGATGATATTTTGTTTAAGTCACATGAAGGAAAAGCGGATAATAAACGTCAAAATATTACTAAATTCGATGATTTTTCGTACGAAACAAAATGCAAGAAAACTTGCTTAAAATGCAATATTATGCGAAATTCTGAGATGTGAAGGCCAAATCACATATCGTAATACTACATGAAATAGAATCGAAATATTGGTAAAAATGAATATATTTACGTAGTATCAAACTACATGAAAAACGTGAAAAAAGTCACTATTTAACCATATTTGAGGATTTTAACTTCAAATCATAGAGCGAGCTTTCGTGTTATTTAGATCCAAGAAAAGACATATGACAATGTTGTTTCCAATACAAATGATAAAAATCAATGTGTTTTCATTAGTATTAACTAAAATGTTCCTGATTTTCCGTTTATATTACCGATGGAAGATGTACACGAAAATCGCTCTATTCCGGCTGAAACGTCGATATATGCAATAAAAACAGAACTTCTCCCCTTTTCAATATCTTACTCAGTATGTTAACGAGAAACAAACAGTTGATTGAAAATGAAGTATTTAAGGTTATTATCTAATCAATTATGGGTTTGCATCATTTTTATCGTATATATATGAATTTTTCACGTTTTTGTGAATTTTCAGTCTATGGGCAATAGACTGAAAATTCACAAAAACGTGAAAAACGGCAAAATATTGCCTAATTCGATGATATTTTGTTTAAATCAAATAAAGGAAAAGGGGATAATAAACGTCAAAATATTGCTAAATTCGATGATTTTTCGAACGAAACAAAATGCAAGAAAACTTGCTTAAAATGCAATATTATGCGAAATTCTGAGATTTGAAGGCCAAATCACATATCGTGATACTACATGAAATAGAATCGAAATATTGGTAAAAATGAATATATTTACGCAGTATCAAACTACATGAAAAACGTGAAAAAAGTCACTATTTACCCATATTTGAGGATTTTAACTTCAAATCATAGAGCGAGGTTTCGTATTATTTAGATCCAAGAAAAGACATATGACAATGCTGTTTCCAATACAAATGATAAAAATCAATGTGTTTTCATTAGAATTAACTAAAATGTTCCTGATTTTCCGTTTATATTACCGAGGGAAGAAGTACACGTAAAACCGCTCTAATCCGGCTGAAACGTCGATATATGCAATAAAAACCGAACTTCTCCCCTTTTCAATATCTTACTCAGTATTTTAACGAGAAACAAATAGTTGATTGAAAATGAAGTATTTAAGGTTATTATCTAATCAATTATGTGTTTGCATCATTTTTATCGTATATATAATGAATTAATACCCATAGACTGAAAATTCACAAAAACGTGGAAAACGGCAAAATATTGCGAAATTCGATGATATTTTGTTTAAATCAAATAAAGGAAAAGGGAATAATAAACGTCAAAATATTGCTAAATTCGATGATTTTTTGTACGAAACAAAATGCAAGAAAACTTGCTTAAAATGCAATATTATGCGAAATTCTGAGATTTGAAGGCCAAATTACATATCGTGATACTACATGAAATAGAATCGAAATATTGGTAAAAATGAATATATTTACGTAGTATCAAACTACATGAAAAACGTGAAAAAAGTCACTATTTACCCATATTTGAGGATTTTAACTTCAAATCATAGAGCGAGGTTTCGTATTATTTAGATCCAAGAAAAGACATATGACAATGCTGTTTCCAATACAAATGATAAAAATCAATGTGTTTTCATTAGAATTAACTAAAATGTTCCTGATTTTCCGTTTATATTACCGAGGGAAGATGTACACGTAAAACCGCTCTAATCCGGGTGAAACGTCGATATATGCAATAAAAACCGAACTTCTCCCTTTTTCAATAACTTACTCAGTATTTTAACGAGAAACAAATAGATGATTGAAAATGAAGTATTTAAGGTTATTATCTAATCAATTATGTGTTTGTATAATTTTTATCGTATATATATGAATTAATACCCATAGACTGAAAATTCACAAAAACGTGAAAAAACGGTAAAATATTGCCTAATTCGATGATATTTTGTTTAAATCACATAAAGGAAAAGGGGATGATAAACGTCAAAATACTGCTAAATTCGATGATTTTTCGTACGAAATAAAATGCAAGAAAACTTGCTTAAAATGCAATATAATGCAAAATTCTGAGATTTGAAGGCCAAATCACATATCGTGATACGACATGAAATAGAATCGAAATATTGGTAATAATGAATATATTTACGTAGTATCAAACTACATGATAAACGTGAAAAAAGTCACTTTTTAACCATATTTGAGGATTTTAACTTCAAATCATAGAGCGAGGTTTCGTATTATTTAGATCCCAAAAAAGACATATGACAATGTTGTTTCCAATACAAATGATAAAAATCAATGTGTTTTCATTAGAATTAACTAAAATATTCCTGATTTTCCGTTTATATTACCGAGGGAAGATGTACACGTAAAACCGCTCTAATCCGGCTGAAACGTTGATATATGCAATAAAAACCGAACTTCTCCCCTTTTCAATATCTTACTCAGTATTTTACGAGAAACATATAGATGATTGAAAATGAAGTATTTAAGGTTATTATCTAATCATTTTAATCATTAATCATAATTATTATGTGTTTGCATCATTTTTATCGTATATATAATGAATTAATACCAATAAACTGAAAATTCACATAAACGTGGAAAAACGGCAAAATATTGCCTAATTCGATGATATTTTGTTTAAATCACATAATGGAAAAGGGGATGATAAACGTCAAAATACTGCTAAATTCGATGATTTCTCGTACGAAACAAAATGTAAGAAAACTTGCTTAAAATGCAATATTATGCGAAATTCTGAGATTTGAAGGCCAAATCACATATCGTGATACTACATGATATAGAATCGAAATATTGGTAAAAATGAATATATTTACGTAGTATCAAACTACATGATAAACGTGAAAAAAGTCACTATTTAACCATATTTGAGGATTTTAACTACAAATCATAGAGCGAGCTATCGTATTATTTAGATCCAAGAAAAGACATATGACAATGCTGTTTCCAATACAAATGATAAAAATCAATGTGTTTTCATTAGAATTAACTAAAATGTTCCTGATTTTCCGTTTATATTACCGAGGGAAGATGTACACGTAAAACCGCTCTAATCCGGCTGAAACGTCGATATATGCAATAAAAACCGAACTTCTCCCCTTTTCAATATCTTACTCAGTATTTTAACGAGAAACAAATAGTTGATTGAAAATGAAGTATTTAAGGTTATTATCTAATCAATTATGTGTTTGCATCATTTTTATCGTATATATAATGAATTAATACCTATAGACTGAAAATTCACAAAAACGTGGAAAAACGGCAAAATATTGCGTAATTCGATTATATTTTCTTTAAATCAAATAAAGGAAAAGGGGATAATAAACGTCAAAATATTGCTAAATTCGATGATTTTTCGTACGAAACAAAATGCAAGAAAACTTGCTTAAAATGCAATATTATGCGAAATTCTGAGATTTGAAGGCCAAATCACATATCGTGATACTACATGAAATAGAATCGAAATATTGGTAAAAATGAATATATTTACGTAGTATCAAACTACATGAAAAACGTGAAAAAAGTCACTATTTACCCATATTTGAGGATTTTAACTTCAAATCATAGAGCGAGGTTTCGTATTATTTAGATCCAAGAAAAGACATATGACAATGCTGTTTCCAATACAAATGATAAAAATCAATGTGTTTTCATTAGAATTAACTAAAATGTTCCTGATTTTCCGTTTATATTACCGAGGGAAGATGTACACGTAAATCCGCTCTAATCCGGCTGAAACGTCGATATATGCAATAAAAACCGAACTTCTCCCCTTTTCAATATCTTACTCAGTATTTTAAAGAGAAACAATTAGATGATTGAAAATGAAGTATTTAAGGTTATTATCTAATCAATTATGGGTTTGCATCATTTTTATCGTATATATATGAATTATTGCCCATAGACTGAAAATTCACAAAAACGTGAAAAACGGCAAAATATTGCCTAATTCGATGATATTTTGTTTAAATCAAATAAAGGAAAAGGGGATAATAAACGTCAAAATATTGCTAAATTCGATGATTTTTCGAACGAAACAAAATGCAAGAAAACTTGCTTAAAATGCAATATTATGCGAAATTCTGAGATTTGAAGGCCAAATCACATATCGTGATACTACATGAAATAGAATCGAAATATTGGTAAAAATGAATATATTTACGCAGTATCAAACTACATGAAAAACGTGAAAAAAGTCACTATTTACCCATATTTGAGGATTTTAACTTCAAATCATAGAGCGAGGTTTCGTATTATTTAGATCCAAGAAAAGACATATGACAATGCTGTTTCCAATACAAATGATAAAAATCAATGTGTTTTCATTAGAATTACCTAAAATGTTCCTGATTTTCCGTTTATATTACCGAGGGAAGATGTACACGTAAAACCGCTCTAATCCGGCTGAAACGTCGATATATGCAATAAAAACCGAACTTCTCCCCTTTTCAATATCTTACTCAGTATTTTAACGAGAAACAAATAGTTGATTGAAAATGAAGTATTTAAGGTTATTATCTAATCAATTATGTGTTTGCATCATTTTTATCGTATATATAATGAATTAATACCTATAGACTGAAAATTCACAAAAACGTGGAAAAACGGCAAAATATTGCGTAATTCGATTATATTTTCTTTAAATCAAATAAAGGAAAAGGGGATAATAAACGTCAAAATATTGCTAAATTCGATGATTTTTCGTACGAAACAAAATGCAAGAAAACTTGCTTAAAATGCAATATTATGCGAAATTCTGAGATTTGAAGGCCAAATCACATATCGTGATACTACATGAAATAGAATCGAAATATTGGTAAAAATGAATATATTTACGTAGTATCAAACTACATGAAAAACGTGAAAAAAGTCACTATTTACCCATATTTGAGGATTTTAACTTCAAATCATAGAGCGAGGTTTCGTATTATTTAGATCCAAGAAAAGACATATGACAATGCTGTTTCCAATACAAATGATAAAAATCAATGTGTTTTCATTAGAATTAACTAAAATGTTCCTGATTTTCCGTTTATATTACCGAGGGAAGATGTACACGTAAATCCGCTCTAATCCGGCTGAAACGTCGATATATGCAATAAAAACCGAACTTCTCCCCTTTTCAATATCTTACTCAGTATTTTAAAGAGAAACAATTAGATGATTGAAAATGAAGTATTTAAGGTTATTATCTAATCAATTATGGGTTTGCATCATTTTTATCGTATATATATGAATTATTGCCCATAGACTGAAAATTCACAAAAACGTGAAAAACGGCAAAATATTGCCTAATTCGATGATATTTTGTTTAAATCAAATAAAGGAAAAGGGGATAATAAACGTCAAAATATTGCTAAATTCGATGATTTTTCGAACGAAACAAAATGCAAGAAAACTTGCTTAAAATGCAATATTATGCGAAATTCTGAGATTTGAAGGCCAAATCACATATCGTGATACTACATGAAATAGAATCGAAATATTGGTAAAAATGAATATATTTACGCAGTATCAAACTACATGAAAAACGTGAAAAAAGTCACTATTTACCCATATTTGAGGATTTTAACTTCAAATCATAGAGCGAGGTTTCGTATTATTTAGATCCAAGAAAAGACATATGACAATGCTGTTTCCAATACAAATGATAAAAATCAATGTGTTTTCATTAGAATTAACTAAAATGTTCCTGATTTTCCGTTTATATTACCGAGGGAAGATGTACACGTAAAACCGCTCTAATCCGGCTGAAACGTCGATATATGCAATAAAAACCGAACATCTCCCTTTTTCAATAACTTACTCAGTATTTTAACGAGAAACAAATAGATGATTGAAAATGAAGTATTTAAGGTTATTATCTAATCAATTATGTGTTTGCATCATTTTTATCGTATATATATGAATTAATACCCATAGACTGAAAATTCACAAAAACGTGGAAAACGGCAAAATATTGCCTAATTCGATGATATTTTGTTTAAGTCACATGAAGGAAAAGCGGATAATAAACGTCAAAATATTACTAAATTCGATGATTTTTCGTACGAAACAAAATGCAAGAAAACTTGCTTAAAATGCAATATTATGCGAAATTCTGAGATTTGAAGGCCAAATCACATATCGTAATACTACATGAAATAGAATCGAAATATTGGTAAAAATGAATATTTTTACGTAGTATCAAACTACATGAAAAACGTGAAAAAAGTCACTATTTAACCATATTTGAGGATTTTAACTTCAAATCATAGAGCGAGCTTTCGTGTTATTTAGATCCAAGAAAAGACATATGACAATGTTGTTTCCAATACAAATGATAAAAATCAATGTGTTTTCATTAGAATTAACTAAAATGTTCCTGATTTTCCGTTTATATTACCGAGGGAAGATGTACACGTAAAACCGCTCTAATCCGGCTGAAACGTCGATATATGCAATAAAAACAGAACTTCTCCCCTTTTCAATATCTTACTCAGTATTTTAACGAGAAACAAATAGTTGATTGAAAATGAAGTATTTAAGGTTATTTATTTTATTTTATATCTAATCAATTATGTGTTTGAATCATTTTTATCGTATATATAATGAATTAATACCTATAGACTGAAAATTCACAAAAACGTAGAAAAACGTCAAAATATTGCGTAATTCGATGATATTTTGTTTAAATCAAATAAAGAAAAAGGGGATGATAAACGTCAAAATATTGCTAAATTCGATGATTTTTTGTACGAAACAAAATGCAAGAAAACTTGCTTCAAATGCAATATTATGCGAAATTCTGAGATTTGAAGGCCAAATCACATACCGTGATACTACATGAAATAGAATCGAAATATTGGTAAAAATGAATATATTTACGTAGTATCAAACTACATGAAAAACGTGAAAAAAGTCACTATTTAACCATATTTGAGGATTTTAACTTCAAATCATAGAGCGAGGTTTCGTATTATTTAGATCCCAAAAAAGACATATGACAATGTTGTTTCCAATACAAATGATAAAAATCAATGTGTTTTCATTAGAATTAACTAAAATATTCCTGATTTTCCGTTTATATTACCGAGGGAAGATGTACACGTAAAACCGCTCTAATCCGGCTGAAACGTTGATATATGCAATAAAAACCGAACTTCTCCCCTTTTCAATATCTTACTCAGTATTTTACGAGAAACATATAGATGATTGAAAATGAAGTATTTAAGGTTATTATCAAATCATTTTAATCATTAATCATAATTATTATGTGTTTGCATCATTTTTATCGTATATATAATGAATTAATACCAATAAACTGAAAATTCACATAAACGTGGAAAAACGGCAAAATATTGCCTAATTCGATGATATTTTGTTTAAATCACATAATGGAAAAGGGGATGATAAACGTCAAAATACT
Organism: Procambarus clarkii; assembly: GCF_040958095.1. Classification (NCBI taxonomy): domain Eukaryota; kingdom Metazoa; phylum Arthropoda; class Malacostraca; order Decapoda; family Cambaridae; genus Procambarus; species Procambarus clarkii. The sequence continues at coordinate 22,715,288 of NC_091197.1, read as the reverse complement.
GCTAAATTCGATGATTTTTCGTACGAAACAAAATGTAAGAAAACTTGCTTAAAATGCAATATTATGCGAAATTCTGAGATTTGAAGGCCAAATCACATATCGTGATACTACATGATATAGAATCGAAATATTGGTAAAAATGAATATATTTACGTAGTATCAAACTACATGATAAACGTGAAAAAAGTCACTATTTAACCATATTTGAGGATTTTAACTACAAATCATAGAGCGAGCTATCGTATTATTTAGATCCAAGAAAAGACATATGACAATGCTGTTTCCAATACAAATGATAAAAATCAATGTGTTTTCATTAGAATTAACTAAAATGTTCCTGATTTTCCGTTTATATTACCGAGGGAAGATGTACACGTAAAACCGCTCTAATCCGGCTGAAACGTCGATATATGCAATAAAAACCGAACTTCTCCCCTTTTCAATATCTTACTCAGTATTTTAACGAGAAACAAATAGTTGATTGAAAATGAAGTATTTAAGGTTATTATCTAATCAATTATGTGTTTGCATCATTTTTATCGTATATATAATGAATTAATACCTATAGACTGAAAATTCACAAAAACGTGGAAAAACGGCAAAATATTGCGTAATTCGATTATATTTTCTTTAAATCAAATAAAGGAAAAGGGGATAATAAACGTCAAAATATTGCTAAATTCGATGATTTTTCGTACGAAACAAAATGCAAGAAAACTTGCTTAAAATGCAATATTATGCGAAATTCTGAGATTTGAAGGCCAAATCACATATCGTGATACTACATGAAATAGAATCGAAATATTGGTAAAAATGAATATATTTACGTAGTATCAAACTACATGAAAAACGTGAAAAAAGTCACTATTTACCCATATTTGAGGATTTTAACTTCAAATCATAGAGCGAGGTTTCGTATTATTTAGATCCAAGAAAAGACATATGACAATGCTTTTTCCAATACAAATGATAAAAATCAATGTGTTTTCATTAGAATTAACTAAAATGTTCCTGATTTTCCGTTTATATTACCGAGGGAAGATGTACACGTAAATCCGCTCTAATCCGGCTGAAACGTCGATATATGCAATAAAAACCGAACTTCTCCCCTTTTCAATATCTTACTCAGTATTTTAAAGAGAAACAATTAGATGATTGAAAATGAAGTATTTAAGGTTATTATCTAATCAATTATGGGTTTGCATCATTTTTATCGTATATATATGAATTATTGCCCATAGACTGAAAATTCACAAAAACGTGAAAAACGGCAAAATATTGCCTAATTCGATGATATTTTGTTTAAATCAAATAAAGGAAAAGGGGATAATAAACGTCAAAATATTGCTAAATTCGATGATTTTTCGTACGAAACAAAATGCAAGAAAACTTGCTTAAAATGCAATATTATGCGAATTTCTGAGATTTGAAGGCCAAATCACATATCGTGATACTACATGAAATAGAATCGAAATATTGGTAAAAATGAATATATTTACGCAGTATCAAACTACATGAAAAACGTGAAAAAAGTCACTATTTACCCATATTTGAGGATTTTAACTTCAAATCATAGAGCGAGGTTTCGTATTATTTAGATCCAAGAAAAGACATATGACAATGCTGTTTCCAATACAAATGATAAAAATCAATGTGTTTTCATTAGAATTAACTAAAATGTTCCTGATTTTCCGTTTATATTACCGAGGGAAGATGTACACGTAAAACCGCTCTAATCCGGCTGAAACGTCGATATATGCAATAAAAACCGAACCTCTCCCTTTTTCAATAACTTACTCAGTATTTTAACGAGAAACAAATAGATGATTGAAAATGAAGTATTTAAGGTTATTATCTAATCAATTATGTGTTTGCATCATTTTTATCGTATATATATGAATTAATACCCATAGACTGAAAATTCACAAAAACGTGGAAAACGGCAAAATATTGCCTAATTCGATGATATTTTGTTTAAGTCACATGAAGGAAAAGCGGATAATAAACGTCAAAATATTACTAAATTCGATGATATTTCGTACGAAACAAAATGCAAGAAAACTTGCTTAAAATGCAATATTATGCGAAATTCTGAGATTTGAAGGCCAAATCACATATCGTAATACTACATGAAATAGAATCGAAATATTGGTAAAAATGAATATTTTTACGTAGTATCAAACTACATGAAAAACGTGAAAAAAGTCACTATTTAACCATATTTGAGGATTTTAACTTCAAATCATAGAGCGAGCTTTCGTGTTATTTAGATCCAAGAAAAGACATATGACAATGTTGTTTCCAATACAAATGATAAAAATCAATGTGTTTTCATTAGAATTAACTAAAATGTTCCTGATTTTCCGTTTATATTACCGAGGGAAGATGTACACGTAAAACCGCTCTAATCCGGCTGAAACGTCGATATATGCAATAAAAACCGAACTTCTCCCTTTTTCAATAACTTACTCAGTATTTTAACGAGAAACAAATAGATGATTGAAAATGAAGTATTTAAGGTTATTATCTAATCAATTATGTGTTTGTATAATTTTTATCGTATATATATATGAATTAATACCCATAGACTGAAAATTCACAAAAACGTGAAAAAACGGTAAAATATTGCCTAATTCGATGATATTTTGTTTAAATCACATAAAGGAAAAGGGGATGATAAACGTCAAAATACTGCTAAATGCGATGATTTTTCGTACGAAATAAAATGCAAGAAAACTTGCTTAAAATGCAATATAATGCAAAATTCTGAGATTTGAAGGCCAAATCACATATCGTGATACGACATGAAATAGAATCGAAATATTGGTAATAATGAATATATTTACGTAGTATCAAACTACATGATAAACGTGAAAAAAGTCACTATTTAACCATATTTGAGGATTTTAACTTCAAATCATAGAGCGAGCTATCGTATTATTAAGATCCAAGAAAAGACATATGACAATGTTGTTTCCAGTACAAATGATAAAAATCAATGTGTTTTCATTACAATTAACTAAAATGTTCCTGATTTTCCGTTTATATTACCGAGGGAAGATGTACACGTAAAACCGCTCTAATCCGGCTGAAACGTCGATATATGCAATAAAAACAGAACTTCTCCCCTTTTAAATATCTTACTCAGTATTTTAACGAGAAACAAATAGTTGATTGAAAATGAAGTATTTAAGGTTATTTATTTTATTTTATATCTAATCAATTATGTGTTTGAATCATTTTTATCGTATATATAATGAATTAATACCTATAGACTGAAAATTCACAAAAACGTAGAAAAACGTCAAAATATTGCGTAATTCGATGATATTTTGTTTAAATCAAATAAAGAAAAAGGGGATGATAAACGTCAAAATATTGCTAAATTCGATGATTTTTTGTACGAAACAAAATGCAAGAAAACTTGCTTCAAATGCAATATTATGCGAAATTCTGAGATTTGAAGGCCAAATCACATACCGTGATACTACATGAAATAGAATCGAAATTTTGGTAAAAATGAATATATTTACGTAGTATCAAACTACATGAAAAACGTGAAAAAAGTCACTATTTAACCATATTTGAGGATTTTAACTTCAAATCATAGAGCGAGGTTTCGTATTATTTAGATCCCAAAAAAGACATATGACAATGTTGTTTCCAATACAAATGATAAAAATCAATGTGTTTTCATTAGAATTAACTAAAATATTCCTGATTTTCCGTTTATATTACCGAGGGAAGATGTACACGTAAAACCGCTCTAATCCGGCTGAAACGTTGATATATGCAATAAAAACCGAACTTCTCCCCTTTTCAATATCTTACTCAGTATTTTACGAGAAACATATAGATGATTGAAAATGAAGTATTTAAGGTTATTATCTAATCATTTTAATCATTAATCATAATTATTATGTGTTTGCATCATTTTTATCGTATATATAATGAATTAATACCAATAAACTGAAAATTCACATAAACGTGGAAAAACGGCAAAATATTGCCTAATTCGATGATATTTTGTTTAAATCACATAAAGGAAAAGGGGATGATAAACGTCAAAATACTGCTAAATTCGATGATTTTTCGTACGAAACAAAATGCAAGAAAACTTGCTTAAAATGCAATATTATGCGAAATTCTGAGATTTGAAGGCCAAATCACATATCGTGATACTTCATGATATAGAATCGAAATATTGGTAAAAATGAATATATTTACATAGTATCAAACTACATGATAAACGTGAAAAAAGTCACTATTTAACCATATTTGAGGATTTTAACTACAAATCATAGAGCGAGCTATCGTATTATTTAGATCCAAGAAAAGACATATGACAATGTTGTTTCCAGTACAAATGATAAAAATCAATGTGTTTTCATTACAATTAACTAAAATGTTCCTGATTTTCCGTTTATATTACCGAGGGAAGATGTACACGAAAAACCGCTCTAATCCGGCTGAAACGTCGATATATGCAATAAAAACCGAACTTCTCCCCTTTTCAATATCTTACTCAGTATTTTAAAGAGAAACAATTAGATGATTGAAAATGAAGTATTTAAGGTTATTATCTAATCAATTATGGGTTTGCATCATTTTTATCGTATATATATGAATTATTGCCCATAGACTGAAAATTCACAAAAACGTGGAAAACGGCAAAATATTGCCTAATTCGATGATATTTTGTTTAAATCAAATAAAGGAAAAGGGGATAATAAACGTCAAAATATTGCTAAATTCGATGATTTTTCGTACGAAACAAAATGCAAGAAAACTTGCTTAAAATGCAATATTATGCGAAATTCTGAGATTTGAAGGCCAAATCACATATCGTAATACTACATGAAATAGAATCGAAATATTGGTAAAAATGAATATATTTACGTAGTATGAAACTACATGAAAAACGTGAAAAAAGTCACTATTTACCCATATTTGAGGATTTTAACTTCAAATCATAGAGCGAGGTTTCGTATTATTTAGATCCAAGAAAAGACATATGACAATGCTGTTTCCAATACAAATGATAAAAATCAATGTGTTTTCATTAGAATTAACTAAAATGTTCCTGATTTTCCGTTTATATTACCGAGGGAAGATGTACACGTAAAACCGCTCTAATCCGGCTGAAACGTCGATATATGCAATAAAAACCGAACTTCTCCCTTTTTCAATAACTTACTCAGTATTTTAACGAGAAACAAATAGATGATTGAAAATGAAGTATTTAAGGTTATTATCTATTCAATTATGTGTTTGCATCATTTTTGTCGTATATATATGAATTAATACCCATAGACTGAAAATTCACAAAAACGTGGAAAACGGCAAAATATTGCCTAATTCGATGATATTTTGTTTAAGTCACATGAAGGAAAAGCGGATAATAAACGTCAAAATATTACTAAATTCGATGATTTTTCGTACGAAACAAAATGCAAGAAAACTTGCTTAAAATGCAATATTATGCGAAATTCTGAGATTTGAAGGCCAAATCACATATCGTAATACTACATGAAATAGAATCGAAATATTGGTAAAAATGAATATATTTACGTAGTATCAAACTACATGAAAAACGTGAAAAAAGTCACTATTTAACCATATTTGAGGATTTTAACTTCAAATCATAAAGCGAGCTTTCGTGTTATTTAGATCCAAGAAAAGACATATGACAATGTTGTTTCCAATACAAATGATAAAAATCAATGTGTTTTCATTAGTATTAACTAAAATGTTCCTGATTTTCCGTTTATATTACCGATGGAAGATGTACACGAAAATCGCTCTATTCCGGCTGAAACGTCGATATATGCAATAAAAACAGAACTTCTCCCCTTTTCAATATCTTACTCAGTATGTTAACGAGAAACAAATAGTTGATTGAAAATGAAGTATTTAAGGTTAATATCTAATCAATTATGTGTTTGCATCATTTTTATCGTATATATAATGAATTAATACCCATAGACTGAAAATTCACAAAAACATGGAAAACGGCAATATATTGCGTAATTCGATGATATTTTGTTTAAATCAAATAAAGGAAAAGGGAATAATAAACGTCAAAATATTGCTAAATTCGATGATTTTTTGTACGAAACAAAATGCAAGAAAACTTGCTTAAAATGCAATATTATGCGAAATTCTGAGATTTGAAGGCCAAATCACATACCGTGATACGACATGAAATAAAATCGAAATATTGGTAAAAATGAATATATTTACGTAGTATCAAACTACATGAAAAACGTGAAAAAAGTCACTATTTACCCATATTTGGGATTTTAACTTCAAATCATAGAGCGAGGTTTCGTATTATTTAGATCCAAGAAAAGACATATGACAACGCTGTTTCCAATACAAATGATAAAAATCAATGTGTTTTCATTAGAATTAACTAAAATATTCCTGATTTTCCGTTTATATTACCGAGGGAAGATGTACACGTAAAACCGCTCTAATCCGGCTGAAACGTTGATATATGCAATAAAAACCGAACTTCTCCCCTTTTCAATATCTTACTCAGTATTTTACGAGAAACATATAGATGATTGAAAATGAAGTATTTAAGGTTATTATCTAATCATTTTAATCATTAATCATAATTATTATGTGTTTGCATCAATTTTATCGTATATATAATGAATTAATACCAATAAACTGAAAATTCACATAAACGTGGAAAAACGGCAAAATATTGCCTAATTCGATGATATTTTGTTTAAATCACATAAAGGAAAAGGGGATGATAAACGTCAAAATACTGCTAAATTCGATGATTTTTCGTACGAAACAAAATGCAAGAAAACTTGCTTAAAATGCAATATTATGCGAAATTCTGAGATTTGAAGGCCAAATCACATATCGTGATACTACATGATATAGAATCAAAATATTGGTAAAAATGAATATATTTACGTAGTATCAAACTACATGATAAACGTGAAAAAAGTCACTATTTAACCATATTTGAGGATTTTAACTACAAATCATAGAGCGAGCTATCGTATTATTTAGATCCAAGAAAAGACATATGACAATGTTGTTTCCAGTACAAATGATAAAAATCAATGTGTTTTCATTACAATTAACTAAAATGTTCCTGATTTTCCGTTTATATTACCGACGGAAGATGTACACTTAAAACCGCTCTAATGCGGCTGAAACGTCGATATATGCAATAAAAACAGAACTTCTCCACTTTTCAATATCTTACTCAGTATTTTAACGAGAAACAAATAGTTGATTGAAAATGAAGTATTTAAGGTTATTATCTAATCAATTATGTGTTTGCATCATTTTTATCGTATATATAATGAATTAATACCCATAGACTGAAAATTCACAAAAACGTAGAAAAACGGCAAAATATTGCCTAATTCGATGATATTTTGTTTAAATCACATAAAGGAAAAGGGGATGATAAACGTCAAAATATTGCTAAATTCGATGATTTTTTGTACGAAACAAAATGCAAGAAAACTTGCTTAAAATGCAATATTATGCGAAATTCTGAGATTTGAAGGCCAAATTACATATCGTGATACTACATGAAATAGAATCGAAATATTGGTACAAATGAATATATTTACGTAGTATCAAACTACATGATAAACGTGAAAAAAGTCACTATTTAACCATATTTGAGGATTTTAACTTCAAATCATAGAGCGAGCTATCGTATTATTTAGATCCAAGAAAAGACATATGACAATGTTGTTTCCAGTACAAATTATAAAAATCAATGTGTTTTCATTACAATTAACTAAAATGTTCCTGATTTTCCGTTTATATTACCGAGGGAAGATGTACACGTAAAACCGCTCTTATCCGGCTGAAACGTCGATATATGCAATAAAAACAGAACTTCTCCCCTTTTCAATATCATACTCAGTATTTTAACGAGAAACAAATAGTTGATTGAAAATGAAGTATTTAAGGTTATTATATAATCAATTATGTGTTTGCATCATTTTTATCGTATATATAATGATTTAATACCTATAGACTGAAAATTCACAAAAACGTGGAAAAACGGCAAAATATTGCGTAATTCGATGATATTTTGTTTAAATCAAATAAAGGAAAAGGGGATAATAAACGTCAAAATATTGCTAAATTCGATGATTTTTCGTACGAAACAAAATGCAAGAAAACTTGCTTAATATGCAATATTATGCGAAATTCTGAGATTTGAAGGCCAAGTCACATATCGTGATACTACATGAAATAGAATTGAAATACTGGTAAAAATGAATATATTTACGTAGTATCAAACTACATGAAAAACGTGAAAAAAGTCACTATTTACCCATATTTGAGGATTTTAACTTCAAATCATAGAGCGAGGTTTCGTATTATTTAGATCCAAGAAAAGACATATGACAATGCTGTTTCCAATACAAATGATAAAAATCAATGTGTTTTCATTAGAATTAACTAAAATGTTCCTGATTTTCCGTTTATATTACCGAGGGAAGATGTGCACGTAAAACCGCTCTAATCCGGCTGAAACGTCGATATATGCAATAAAAACCGAACTTCTCCCTTTTTCAATAACTTACTCAGTATTTTAAAGACAAAACAAATAGATGATTGAAAATGAAGTATTTAAGGTTATTATCTAATCAATTATGTGTTTGCATAATTTTTATCGTATATATATGAATTAATACCCTTAGACTGAAAATTCACAAAAACGTGGAAAAACGGCAAAATATTGCCTAATTCGATGATATTTTGTTTAAATCACATAAAGGAAAAGGGGATGATAAACATCAAAATACTGCTAAATTCGATGATTTTTCGTACGAAGTAAAATGCAAGAAAACTTTCTTAAAATGCAATATTATGCAAAATTCTGAGATTTGAAGGCCAAATCACATATCGTGATACTACATGAAATAGAATCGAAATATTGGTAAAAATGAATATATTTACGTAGTATCAAACTACATGAAAAACGTGAAAAAAGTCACTATTTACCCATATTTGAGGATTTTAACTTCAAATCATATAGCGAGGTTTCGTATTATTTAGATCCAAGAAAAGACATATGACAATGCTGTTTCCAATACAAATGATAAAAATCAATGTGTTTTCATTAGAATTAACTAAAATGTTCCTGATTTTCCGTTTATATTACCGAGGGAAGATGTACACGTAAAACCGCTCTAATCCGGCTGAAACGTCGATATATGCAATAAAAACCGAACTTCTCCCTTTTTCAATATCTTACTCAGTTTTTTAACGAGAAACAAATAAATGATTGAAAATGAAGTATTTAAGGTTATTTTCTAATCGATTATAGGTTTGCATCATTTTTATCGAATATATATGAATTAATACCCATAGACTGAAAATTCACAAAAACGTGGAAAACGGCAAAATATTACCTAATTCGATGATATTTTGTTTAAGTCACATAAAGGAAAAGGGGTTGATAAACGTCAAAATATTGCTAAATTCGATGATTTTTCGTACGAAACAAAAGGCAAGAAAACCTGCTTAAAATGCAATATTATGCGAAATTCTGAGATTTGAAGGCCAAATCACATATCGTGATACTACATTAAATAGAATCGAAATATTGGTAAAAATGAATATATTTACGTAGTATCAAACTACATGAAAAACGTGAAAAAAGTCACTATTTAACCATGTTTGAGGATTTTAACTTCAAATCATAGCGCGAGGTTTCGTATTATTTAGATCCAAGAAAAGACATATGACAATGTTGTTTCCAATACAAATGATAAAAATCAATGTGTTTTTATTAGAATTAACTAAAATGTTCCTGATTTTCCGTTTATATTACCGAGAGAAGTTTACACGTAAAACCGCTCTAATCCGGCTGAAACGTCGATATATGCAATAAAAACCGAACTTCTCCCCTTTTCAATATCTTACTCAGTATTTTAACGAGAAACAAATTGATGATTGAAAATGAAGTATTTAAGGTTATTATCTAATCATTTTAATCATTAATCATAATTATTATGTGTTTGCATCATTTTTATCGTATATATAATGAATTAATACCAATAAACTGAAAATTCACATAAACGTGGAAAAACGGCAAAATATTGCCTAATTCGATGATATTTTGTTTAAATCACATAAAGGAAAAGGGGATGATAAACGTCAAAATACTGCTAAATTCGATGATTTTTCGTACGAAACATAATGCAAGAAAACTTGCTTAAAATGCAATATTATGCGAAATTCTGAGATTTGAAGGCCAAATCACATATCGTGATACTACATGAAATAGAATCGAAATATTGGTAAAAATGAATATATATACGTAGTATCAAACTACATGATAAACGTGAAAAAAGTCACTATTTAACCATATTTGAGGATTTTAACTTCAAATCATAGAACGAGCTATCGTATTATTTAGATCCAAGAAAAGACATATGACAATGTTGTTTCTAGTACAAATGATAAAAATCAATGTGTTTTCATTACAATTAACTAAAATGTTCCTGATTTTCCGTTTATATTACCGAGGGAAGATGTACACGAAAAACCGCTCTAATCTGGCTGAAACGTCGATATATGCAATAAAAACAGAACTTCTCCCCTTTTCAATATCTTACTCAGTATTTTACGAGAAACATATAGATGATTGAAAATGAAGTATTTAAGGTTATTATCTAATCATTTTAATCATTAATCATAATTATTATGTGTTTGCATCATTTTTATCGTATATATAATGAATTAATACCAATAAACTGAAAATTCACATAAACGTGGAAAAACGGCAAAATATTGCCTAATTCGATGATATTTTGTTTAAATCACATAATGGAAAAGGGGATGATAAACGTCAAAATACTGCTAAATTCGATGATTTTTCGTACGAAACAAAATGTAAGAAAACTTGCTTAAAATGCAATATTATGCGAAATTCTGAGATTTGAAGGCCAAATCACATATCGTGATACTACATGATATAGAATCGAAATATTGGTAAAAATGAATATATTTACGTAGTATCAAACTACATGATAAACGTGAAAAAAGTCACTATTTAACCATATTTGAGGATTTTAACTACAAATCATAGAGCGAGCTATCGTATTATTTAGATCCAAGAAAAGACATATGACAATGCTGTTTCCAATACAAATGATAAAAATCAATGTGTTTTCATTAGAATTAACTAAAATGTTCCTGATTTTCCGTTTATATTACCGAGGGAAGATGTACACGTAAAACCGCTCTAATCCGGCTGAAACGTCGATATATGCAATAAAAACCGAACTTCTCCCCTTTTCAATATCTTACTCAGTATTTTAACGAGAAACAAATAGTTGATTGAAAATGAAGTATTTAAGGTTATTATCTAATCAATTATGTGTTTGCATCATTTTTATCGTATATATAATGAATTAATACCTATAGACTGAAAATTCACAAAAACGTGGAAAAACGGCAAAATATTGCGTAATTCGATTATATTTTCTTTAAATCAAATAAAGGAAAAGGGGATAATAAACGTCAAAATATTGCTAAATTCGATGATTTTTCGTACGAAACAAAATGCAAGAAAACTTGCTTAAAATGCAATATTATGCGAAATTCTGAGATTTGAAGGCCAAATCACATATCGTGATACTACATGAAATAGAATCGAAATATTGGTAAAAATGAATATATTTACGTAGTATCAAACTACATGAAAAACGTGAAAAAAGTCACTATTTACCCATATTTGAGGATTTTAACTTCAAATCATAGAGCGAGGTTTCGTATTATTTAGATCCAAGAAAAGACATATGACAATGCTGTTTCCAATACAAATGATAAAAATCAATGTGTTTTCATTAGAATTAACTAAAATGTTCCTGATTTTCCGTTTATATTACCGAGGGAAGATGTACACGTAAATCCGCTCTAATCCGGCTGAAACGTCGATATATGCAATAAAAACCGAACTTCTCCCCTTTTCAATATCTTACTCAGTATTTTAAAGAGAAACAATTAGATGATTGAAAATGAAGTATTTAAGGTTATTATCTAATCAATTATGGGTTTGCATCATTTTTATCGTATATATATGAATTATTGCCCATAGACTGAAAATTCACAAAAACGTGAAAAACGGCAAAATATTGCCTAATTCGATGATATTTTGTTTAAATCAAATAAAGGAAAAGGGGATAATAAACGTCAAAATATTGCTAAATTCGATGATTTTTCGTACGAAACAAAATGCAAGAAAACTTGCTTAAAATGCAATATTATGCGAATTTCTGAGATTTGAAGGCCAAATCACATATCGTGATACTACATGAAATAGAATCGAAATATTGGTAAAAATGAATATATTTACGCAGTATCAAACTACATGAAAAACGTGAAAAAAGTCACTATTTACCCATATTTGAGGATTTTAACTTCAAATCATAGAGCGAGGTTTCGTATTATTTAGATCCAAGAAAAGACATATGACAATGCTGTTTCCAATACAAATGATAAAAATCAATGTGTTTTCATTAGAATTAACTAAAATGTTCCTGATTTTCCGTTTATATTACCGAGGGAAGATGTACACGTAAAACCGCTCTAATCCGGCTGAAACGTCGATATATGCAATAAAAACCGAACCTCTCCCTTTTTCAATAACTTACTCAGTATTTTAACGAGAAACAAATAGATGATTGAAAATGAAGTATTTAAGGTTATTATCTAATCAATTATGTGTTTGCATCATTTTTATCGTATATATATGAATTAATACCCATAGACTGAAAATTCACAAAAACGTGGAAAACGGCAAAATATTGCCTAATTCGATGATATTTTGTTTAAGTCACATGAAGGAAAAGCGGATAATAAACGTCAAAATATTACTAAATTCGATGATTTTTCGTACGAAACAAAATGCAAGAAAACTTGCTTAAAATGCAATATTATGCGAAATTCTGAGATTTGAAGGCCAAATCACATATCGTAATACTACATGAAATAGAATCGAAATATTGGTAAAAATGAATATTTTTACGTAGTATCAAACTACATGAAAAACGTGAAAAAAGTCACTATTTAACCATATTTGAGGATTTTAACTTCAAATCATAGAGCGAGCTTTCGTGTTATTTAGATCCAAGAAAAGACATATGACAATGTTGTTTCCAATACAAATGATAAAAATCAATGTGTTTTCATTAGAATTAACTAAAATGTTCCTGATTTTCCGTTTATATTACCGAGGGAAGATGTACACGTAAAACCGCTCTAATCCGGCTGAAACGTCGATATATGCAATAAAAACCGAACTTCTCCCTTTTTCAATAACTTACTCAGTATTTTAACGAGAAACAAATAGTTGATTGAAAATGAAGTATTTAAGGTTATTTATTTTATTTTATATCTAATCAATTATGTGTTTGAATCATTTTTATCGTATATATAATGAATTAATACCTATAGACTGAAAATTCACAAAAACGTAGAAAAACGTCAAAATATTGCGTAATTCGATGATATTTTGTTTAAATCAAATAAAGAAAAAGGGGATGATAAACGTCAAAATATTGCTAAATTCGATGATTTTTTGTACGAAACAAAATGCAAGAAAACTTGCTTCAAATGCAATATTATGCGAAATTCTGAGATTTGAAGGCCAAATCACATACCGTGATACTACATGAAATAGAATCGAAATATTGGTAAAAATGAATATATTTACGTAGTATCAAACTACATACAAAACGTGAAAAAAGTCACTATTTAACCATATTTGAGGATTTTAACTTCAAATCATAGAGCGAGGTTTCGTATTATTTAGATCCCAAAAAAGACATATGACAATGTTGTTTCCAATACAAATGATAAAAATCAATGTGTTTTCATTAGAATTAACTAAAATATTCCTGATTTTCCGTTTATATTACCGAGGGAAGATGTACACGTAAAACCGCTCTAATCCGGCTGAAACGTTGATATATGCAATAAAAACCGAACTTCTCCCCTTTTCAATATCTTACTCAGTATTTTACGAGAAACATATAGATGATTGAAAATGAAGTATTTAAGGTTATTATCTAATCATTTTAATCATTAATCATAATTATTATGTGTTTGCATCATTTTTATCGTATATATAATGAATTAATACCAATAAACTGAAAATTCACATAAACGTGGAAAAACGGCAAAATATTGCCTAATTCGATGATATTTTGTTTAAATCACATAAAGGAAAAGGGGATGATAAACGTCAAAATACTGCTAAATTCGATGATTTTTCGTACGAAACAAAATGCAAGAAAACTTGCTTAAAATGCAATATTATGCGAAATTCTGAGATTTGAAGGCCAAATCACATATCGTGATACTACATGAAATAGAATTGAAATATTGGTAAAAATGAATATATTTACATAGTATCAAACTACATGAAAAACGTGAAAAAGTCACTATTTACCCATATTTGAGGATTTTAACTTCAAATCATGGAGCGAGGTTTCGTATTATTTAGATCCAAGAAAAGACATATGACAATGCTGTTTCCAATACAAATGATAAAAATCAATGTGTTTTCATTAGAATTAACTAAAATGTTCCTGATTTTCCGTTTATATTACCGAGGGAAGATGTACACGTAAAACCGCTCTAATCCGGCTGAAACGTCGATATATGCAATAAAAACCGAACTTCTCCCTTTTTCAATAACTTACTCAGTATTTTAACGAGAAACAAATAGATGATTGAAAATGAAGTATTTAAGGTTATTATCTATTCAATTATGTGTTTGCATCATTTTTATCGTATATATATGAATTAATACCCATAGACTGAAAATTCACAAAAACGTGGAAAACGGCAAAATATTGCCTAATTCGATGATATTTTGTTTAAGTCACATGAAGGAAAAGCGGATAATAAACGTCAAAATATTACTAAATTCGATGATTTTTCGTACGAAACAAAATGCAAGAAAACTTGCTTAAAATGCAATATTATGCGAAATTCTGAGATTTGAAGGCCAAATCACATATCGTAATACTACATGAAATAGAATCGAAATATTGGTAAAAATGAATATATTTACGTAGTATCAAACTACATGAAAAACGTGAAAAAAGTCACTATTTAACCATATTTGAGGATTTTAACTTCAAATCATAAAGCGAGCTTTCGTGTTATTTAGATCCAAGAAAAGACATATGACAATGTTGTTTCCAATACAAATGATAAAAATCAATGTGTTTTCATTAGTATTAACTAAAATGTTCCTGATTTTCCGTTTATATTACCGATGGAAGATGTACACGAAAATCGCTCTATTCCGGCTGAAACGTCGATATATGCAATAAAAACAGAACTTCTCCCCTTTTCAATATCTTACTCAGTATGTTAACGAGAAACAAATAGTTGATTGAAAATGAAGTATTTAAGGTTAATATCTAATCAATTATGTGTTTGCATCATTTTTATCGTATATATAATGAATTAATACCCATAGACTGAAAATTCACAAAAACATGGAAAACGGCAATATATTGCGTAATTCGATGATATTTTGTTTAAATCAAATAAAGGAAAAGGGAATAATAAACGTCAAAATATTGCTAAATTCGATGATTTTTTGTACGAAACAAAATGCAAGAAAACTTGCTTAAAATGCAATATTATGCGAAATTCTGAGATTTGAAGGCCAAATCACATACCGTGATACGACATGAAATAAAATCGAAATATTGGTAAAAATGAATATATTTACGTAGTATCAAACTACATGAAAAACGTGAAAAAAGTCACTATTTACCCATATTTGAGGATTTTAACTTCAAATCATAGAGCGAGGTTTCGTATTATTTAGATCCAAGAAAAGACATATGACAACGCTGTTTCCAATACAAATGATAAAAATCAATGTGTTTTCATTAGAATTAACTAAAATATTCCTGATTTTCCGTTTATATTACCGAGGGAAGATGTACACGTAAAACCGCTCTAATCCGGCTGAAACGTTGATATATGCAATAAAAACCGAACTTCTCCCCTTTTCAATATCTTACTCAGTATTTTACGAGAAACATATAGATGATTGAAAATGAAGTATTTAAGGTTATTATCTAATCATTTTAATCATTAATCATAATTATTATGTGTTTGCATCAATTTTATCGTATATATAATGAATTAATACCAATAAACTGAAAATTCACATAAACGTGGAAAAACGGCAAAATATTGCCTAATTCGATGATATTTTGTTTAAATCACATAAAGGAAAAGGGGATGATAAACGTCAAAATACTGCTAAATTCGATGATTTTTCGTACGAAACAAAATGCAAGAAAACTTGCTTAAAATGCAATATTATGCGAAATTCTGAGATTTGAAGGCCAAATCACATATCGTGATACTACATGATATAGAATCGAAATATTGGTAAAAATGAATATATTTACGTAGTATCAAACTACATGATAAACGTGAAAAAAGTCACTATTTAACCATATTTGAGGATTTTAACTACAAATCATAGAGCGAGCTATCGTATTATTTAGATCCAAGAAAAGACATATGACAATGTTGTTTCCAGTACAAATGATAAAAATCAATGTGTTTTCATTACAATTAACTAAAATGTTCCTGATTTTCCGTTTATATTACCGACGGAAGATGTACACTTAAAACCGCTCTAATGCGGCTGAAACGTCGATATATGCAATAAAAACAGAACTTCTCCCCTTTTCAATATCTTACTCAGTATTTTAACGAGATACAAATAGTTGATTGAAAATGAAGTATTTAAGGTTATTATCTAATCAATTATGTGTTTGCATCATTTTTATCGTATATATAATGAATTAATACCCATAGACTGAAAATTCACAAAAACGTAGAAAAACGGCAAAATATTGCCTAATTCGATGATATTTTGTTTAAATCACATAAAGGAAAAGGGGATGATAAACGTCAAAATATTGCTAAATTCGATGATTTTTTGTACGAAACAAAATGCAAGAAAACTTGCTTAAAATGCAATATTATGCGAAATTCTGAGATTTGAAGGCCAAATTACATATCGTGATACTACATGAAATAGAATCGAAATATTGGTACAAATGAATATATTTACGTAGTATCAAACTACATGATAAACGTGAAAAAAGTCACTATTTAACCATATTTGAGGATTTTAACTTCAAATCATAGAGCGAGCTATCGTATTATTTAGATCCAAGAAAAGACATATGACAATGTTGTTTCCAGTACAAATGATAAAAATCAATGTGTTTTCATTACAATTAACTAAAATGTTCCTGATTTTCCGTTTATATTACCGAGGGAAGATGTACACGTAAAACCGCTCTAATCCGGCTGAAACGTCGATATATGCAATAAAAACAGAACTTCTCCCCTTTTCAATATCATACTCAGTATTTTAACGAGAAACAAATAGTTGATTGAAAATGAAGTATTTAAGGTTATTATATAATCAATTATGTGTTTGCATCATTTTTATCGTATATATAATGATTTAATACCTATAGACTGAAAATTCACAAAAACGTGGAAAAACGGCAAAATATTGCGTAATTCGATGATATTTTGTTTAAATCAAATAAAGGAAAAGGGGATAATAAACGTCAAAATATTGCTAAATTCGATGATTTTTCGTACGAAACAAAATGCAAGAAAACTTGCTTAATATGCAATATTATGCGAAATTCTGAGATTTGAAGGCCAAGTCACATATCGTGATACTACATGAAATAGAATTGAAATACTGGTAAAAATGAATATATTTACGTAGTATCAAACTACATGAAAAACGTGAAAAAAGTCACTATTTACCCATATTTGAGGATTTTAACTTCAAATCATAGAGCGAGGTTTCGTATTATTTAGATCCAAGAAAAGACATATGACAATGCTGTTTCCAATACAAATGATAAAAATCAATGTGTTTTCATTAGAATTAACTAAAATGTTCCTGATTTTCCGTTTATATTACCGAGGGAAGATGTGCACGTAAAACCGCTCTAATCCGGCTGAAACGTCGATATATCCAATAAAAACCGAACTTCTCCCTTTTTCAATAACTTACTCAGTATTTTAAAGACAAAACAAATAGATGATTGAAAATGAAGTATTTAAGGTTATTATCTAATGAATTATGTGTTTGCATAATTTTTATCGTATATATATGAATTAATACCCTTAGACTGAAAATTCACAAAAACGTGGAAAAACGGCAAAATATTGCCTAATTCGATGATATTTTGTTTAAATCACATAAAGGAAAAGGGGATGATAAACATCAAAATACTGCTAAATTCGATGATTTTTCGTACGAAGTAAAATGCAAGAAAACTTTCTTAAAATGCAATATTATGCAAAATTCTGAGATTTGAAGGCCAAATCACATATCGTGATACGACATGAAATAGAATCGAAATATTGGTAAAAATGAATATATTTACGTAGTATCAAACTACATGAAAAACGTGAAAAAAGTCACTATTTACCCATATTTGAGGATTTTAACTTCAAATCATATAGCGAGGTTTCGTATTATTTAGATCCAAGAAAAGACATATGACAATGCTGTTTCCAATACAAATGATAAAAATCAATGTGTTTTCATTAGAATTAACTAAAATGTTCCTGATTTTCCGTTTATATTACCGAGGGAAGATGTACACGTAAAACCGCTCTAATCCGGCTGAAACGTCGATATATGCAATAAAAACCGAACTTCTCCCTTTTTCAATATCTTACTCAGTTTTTTAACGAGAAACAAATAAATGATTGAAAATGAAGTATTTAAGGTTATTTTCTAATCGATTATAGGTTTGCATCATTTTTATCGAATATATATGAATTAATACCCATAGACTGAAAATTCACAAAAACGTGGAAAACGGCAAAATATTACCTAATTCGATGATATTTTGTTTAAGTCACATAAAGGAAAAGGGGTTGATAAACGTCAAAATATTGCTAAATTCGATGATTTTTCGTACGAAACAAAAGGCAAGAAAACTTGCTTAAAATGCAATATTATGCGAAATTCTGAGATTTGAAGGCCAAATCACATATTGTGATACTACATTAAATAGAATCGAAATATTGGTAAAAATGAATATATTTACGTAGTATCAAACTACATGAAAAACGTGAAAAAGTCACTATTTAACCATGTTTGAGGATTTTAAGTTCAAATCATAGCGCGAGGTTTCGTATTATTTAGATCCAAGAAAAGACATATGACAATGTTGTTTCCAATACAAATGATAAAAATCAATGTGTTTTTATTAGAATTAACTAAAATGTTCCTGATTTTCCGTTTATATTACCGAGAGAAGATGTACACGTAAAACCGCTCTAATCCGGCTGAAACGTCGATATATGCAATAAAAACCGAACTTCTCCCCTTTTCAATATCTTACTCAGTATTTTAACGAGAAACAAATTGATGATTGAAAATGAAGTATTTAAGGTTATTATCTAATCATTTTAATCATTAATCATAATTATTATGTGTTTGCATCATTTTTATCGTATACATAATGAATTAATACCAATAAACTGAAAATTCACATAAACGTGGAAAAACGGCAAAATATTGCCTAATTCGATGATATTTTGTTTAAATCACGTAAAGGAAAAGGGGATGATAAACGTCAAAATACTGCTAAATTCGATGATTTTTCGTACGAAACATAATGCAAGAAAACTTGGTTAAAATGCAATATTATGCGAAATTCTGAGATTTGAAGGCCAAATCACATATCGTGATACTACATGAAATAGAATCGAAATATTGGTAAAAATGAATATATATACGTAGTATCAAACTACATGATAAACGTGAAAAAAGTCACTATTTAACCATATTTGAGGATTTTAACTTCAAATCATAGAACGAGCTATCGTATTATTTAGATCCAAGAAAAGACATATGACAATGTTGTTTCTAGTACAAATGATAAAAATCAATGTGTTTTCATTACAATTAACTAAAATGTTCCTGATTTTCCGTTTATATTACCGAGGGAAGATGTACACGAAAAACCGCTCTAATCCGGCTGAAACGTCGATATATGCAATAAAAACCGAACTTCTCCCTTTTTCAATATCTTACTCAGTTTTTTAACGAGAAACAAATAAATGATTGAAAATGAAGTATTTAAGGTTATTTTCTAATCGATTATAGGTTTGCATCATTTTTATCGAATATATATGAATTAATACCCATAGACTGAAAATTCACAAAAACGTGGAAAACGGCAAAATATTACCTAATTCGATGATATTTTGTTTAAGTCACATAAAGGAAAAGGGGTTGATAAACGTCAAAATATTGCTAAATTCGATGATTTTTCGTACGAAACAAAAGGCAAGAAAACTTGCTTAAAATGCAATATTATGCGAAATTCTGAGATTTGAAGGCCAAATCACATATTGTGATACTACATTAAATAGAATCGAAATATTGGTAAAAATGAATATATTTACGTAGTATCAAACTACATGAAAAACGTGAAAAAGTCACTATTTAACCATGTTTGAGGATTTTAAGTTCAAATCATAGCGCGAGGTTTCGTATTATTTAGATCCAAGAAAAGACATATGACAATGTTGTTTCCAATACAAATGATAAAAATCAATGTGTTTTTATTAGAATTAACTAAAATGTTCCTGATTTTCCGTTTATATTACCGAGAGAAGATGTACACGTAAAACCGCTCTAATCCGGCTGAAACGTCGATATATGCAATAAAAACCGAACTTCTCCCCTTTTCAATATCTTACTCAGTATTTTAACGAGAAACAAATTGATGATTGAAAATGAAGTATTTAAGGTTATTATCTAATCATTTTAATCATTAATCATAATTATTATGTGTTTGCATCATTTTTATCGTATACATAATGAATTAATACCAATAAACTGAAAATTCACATAAACGTGGAAAAACGGCAAAATATTGCCTAATTCGATGATATTTTGTTTAAATCACGTAAAGGAAAAGGGGATGATAAACGTCAAAATACTGCTAAATTCGATGATTTTTCGTACGAAACATAATGCAAGAAAACTTGCTTAAAATGCAATATTATGCGAAATTCTGAGATTTGAAGGCCAAATCACATATCGTGATACTACATGAAATAGAATCGAAATATTGGTAAAAATGAATATATATACGTAGTATCAAACTACATGATAAACGTGAAAAAAGTCACTATTTAACCATATTTGAGGATTTTAACTTCAAATCATAGAACGAGCTATCGTATTATTTAGATCCAAGAAAAGACATATGACAATGTTGTTTCTAGTACAAATGATAAAAATCAATGTGTTTTCATTACAATTAACTAAAATGTTCCTGATTTTCCGTTTATATTACCGAGGGAAGATGTACACGAAAAACCGCTCTAATCTGGCTGAAACGTCGATATATGCAATAAAAACAGAACTTCTCCCCTTTTCAATATCTTACTCAATATTTTAACGAGAAACAAATAGTTGATTGAAAATGAAGTATTTAAGGTTATTATCTAATTAATTATGTGTTTGCATCATTTTTATCGTATATATAATGAATTAATACCTATAGACTGAAAATTCACAAAAACGTGGAAAAAACGGCAAAATATTGCGTAATTCGATTATATTTTCTTTAAATCAAATAAAGGAAAAGGGGATAATAAACGTCAAATTTATTGCTAAATTCGATGATTTTTCGTTCGAAACAAAATGCAAGAAAACTTGCTTAAAATGCAATATTATGCGAAATTCTGAGATTTGAAGGCCAAATCACATATCGTGATACTACATGAAATAGAATCGAAATATTGGTAAAAATGAATATATTTACGTAGTATCAAACTACATGATAAACGTGAAAAAAGTCACTATTTACCCATATTTGAGGATTTTAACTTCAAATCATAGAGCGAGGTTTCGTATTATTTAGATCCAAGAAAAGACATATGACAATGCTGTTTCCAATACAAATGATAAAAATGAATGTGTTTTCATTAGAATTAACTAAAATGTTCCTGATTTTCCGTTTATATTACCGAGGGAAGATGTACACGTAAAACCGCTGTAATGCGGCTGAAACGTCGATATATGCAATAAAAACCGAACTTCTCCCCTTTTCAATATCTTACTCAGTATTTTAAAGAGAAACAATTAGATGATTGAAAATGAAGTATTTAAGGTTATTATCTAATCAATTATGGGTTTGCATCATTTTTATCGTATATATATGAATTAATACCCATAGACTGAAAATTCACAAAAACGTGGAAAAACGGCAAAATATTGCCTAATTCGATAATGTTTTGTTTAAATCACATAAAGGAAAAGGGGATGATAAACGTCAAAATACTGCTAAATTCGATGATTTTTCGTACGAAATAAAATGCAAGAAAACTTGCTTAAAATGCAATATTATGCAAAATTCTGAGATTTGAAGGCCAAATCACATATCGTGATACTACATGAAATAGAATCGAAATATTGGTAAAAATGAATATATTTACGTAGTATCAAACTACATGATAAACGTGAAAAAAGTCACTATTTAACCATATTTGAGGATTTTAACTTCAAATCATAGAGCGAGGTTTCGTATTATTTAGATCCAAGAAAAGACATATGACAATGTTGTTTCCAATACAAATGATAAAAATCAATGTGTTTTCATTAGAATTAACTAAAATGTTCCTGATTTTCCGTTTATATTACCGAGGGAAGATGTACACGTAAAACCGCTCTAATCCGGCTGAAACGTCGATATATGCAATAAAAACCGAACTTCTCCCTTTTTCAATAACTTACTCAGTATTTTAAAGACAAAACAAATAGATGATTGAAAATGAAGTATTTAAGGTTATTATCTAATCAATTATGTGTTTGCATAATTTTTATCGTATATATATGAATTAATACCCATAGACTGAAAATTCACAAAAACGTGGAAAAACGGCAAAATATTGCCTAATTCGATAATATTTTGTTTAAATCACATAAAGGAAAAGGGGATGATAAACGTCAAAATACTGCTAAATTCGATGATTTTTCGTACGAAATAAAATGCAAGAAAACTTGCTTAAAATGCAATATTATGCAAAATTCTGAGATTTGAAGGCCAAATCACATATCGTGATACTACATGAAATAGAATCGAAATATTGGTAAAAATGAATATATTTACGTAGTATCAAACTACATGATAAACGTGAAAAAAGTCACTATTTAACCATATTTGAGGATTTTAACTTCAAATCATAGAACGAGCAATGGTATTATTTAGATCTAAGAAAAGACATATGACAATGTTGTTTCCAGTACAAATGATAAAAATCAATGTGTTTTCATTACAATTAACTAAAATGTTCCTGATTTTCCGTTTATATTACCGAGGGAAGATGTACACGTAAAACCGCTCTAATCCGGCTGAAACGTCGATATATGCAATAAAAACAGAACTTCTCCCCTTTTCAATATCTTACTCAGTATTTAACGAGAAACAAATAGTTGATTGAAAATGAAGTATTTAAGGTTATTATCTAATCAATTATGTGTTTGCATCATTTTTATCGTATATATAATGAATTAATACCTATAGACTGAAAATTCACAAAAACGTGGAAAAACGGCAAAATATTGCCTAATTCGATGATATTTTGTTTAAGTCACATAAAGGAAAAGGGGTTGATAAACGTCAAAATATTGCTAAATTCGATGATTTTTCGTACGAAACAAAAGGCAAGAAAACTTGCTTAAAATGCAATATTATGCGAAACTCTGAGATTTGAAGGCCAAATCACATATCGTGATACTACATGAAATAGAATCGAAATATTGGTAAAAATGAATATATTTACGTAGTATCAAACTACATGAAAAACGTGAAAAAAGTTACTATTTAACCATATTTGAGGATTTTAACTTCAAATCATAGCGCGAGGTTTCGTATTATTTAGATCCAAGAAAAGACATATGACAATGTTGTTTCCAATACAAATGATAAAAATCAATGTGTTTTTATTAGAATTAACTAAAATGTTCCTGATTTTCCGTTTATATTACCGAGGGAAGATGTACACGTAAAACCGCTCTAATCCGGCTGAAACGTCGATATATGCAATAAAAACCGAACTTCTCCCTTTTTCAATAACTTACTCAGTATTTTAAAGACAAAACAAATAGATGATTGAAATTGAAGTATTTAAGGTTATTATCTAATCATTTTAATCATTAATCATAATTATTATGTGTTTGCATCATTTTCATATAATGAATTAATACCAATAAACTGAAAATTCACATAAACGTGAAAAAACGGCAAAATATTGCCTAATTCGATGATATTTTGTTTAAATCACATAGAGGAAAAGGGGATGATAAACGTCAAAATACTGCTAAATTCGATGATTTTTCGTACGAAATAAAATGCAAGAAAACTTGCTTAAAATGCAATATTATGCAAAATTCTGAGATTTGAAGGCCAAATCACATATCGTGATACTACATGAAATAGAATCGAAATATTGGTAAAAATGAATATATTTACGTAGTATCAAACTACATGATAAACGTGAAAAAAGTCACTATTTAACCATATTTGAGGATTTTAACTTCAAATCATAGAGCGAGCAATGGTATTATTTAGATCCAAGAAAAGACATATGACAATGTTGTTTCCAGTACAAATGATAAAAATCAATGTGTTTTCATTACAATTAACTAAAATGTTCCTGATTTTCCGTTTATATTACCGAGGGAAGATGTACACGTAAAACCGCTCTAATCCGGCTGAAACGTCGATATATGCAATAAAAACAGAACTTTTCCCCTTTTCAATATCTTACTCAGTATTTTAACGAGAAACAAATAGTTGATTGAAAATGAAGTATTTAAGGTTATTATCTAATCAATTATGTGTTTGCATCATTTTTATCGTATATATAATGAATTAATACCTATAGACTGAAAATTCACAAAAACGTGGAAAAACGGCAAAATATTGCGTAATTCGATGATATTTTGTTTAAGTCACATAAAGGAAAAGGGGTTGATAAACGTCAAAATATTGCTAAATTCGATGATTTTTCGTACGAAACAAAAGGCAAGAAAACTTGCTTAAAATGCAATATTATGCGAAACTCTGAGATTTGAAGGCCAAATCACATATCGTGATACTACATGAAATAGAATCGAAATATTGGTAAAAATGAATATATTTACGTAGTATCAAACTACATGAAAAACGTGAAAAAAGTCACTATTTAACCATATTTGAGGATTTTAACTTCAAATCATAGCGCGAGGTTTCGTATTATTTAGATCCAAGAAAAGACATATGACAATGTTGTTTCCAATACAAATGATAAAATCAATGTGTTTTTATTAGAATTAACTAAAATGTTCCTGATTTTCCGTTTATATTACCGAGAGAAGATGTACACGTAAAACCACTCTAATCCGGCTGAAACGTCGATATATGCAATAAAAACCGAACTTCTCCCCTTTTCAATATCTTACTCAGTATTTTAACGAGAAACAAATTGATGATTGAAAATGAAGTATTTAAGGTTATTATCTAATCATTTTAATCATTAATCATAATTATTATGTGTTTGCATCATTTTTATCGTATATATAATGAATTAATACCAATAAACTGAAAATTCACATAAACGTGGAAAAACGGCAAAATATTGCCTAATTCGATGATATTTTGTTTAAATCACATAAAGGAAAAGGGGATGATAAACGTCAAAATACTGCTAAATTCGATGATTTTTCGTACGAAACATAATGCAAGAAAACTTGCTTAAAATGCAATACTATGCGAAATTCTGAGATTTGAAGGCCAAATCACATATCGTGATACTACATGAAATAGAATCGAAATATTGGTAAAAATGAATATATTTACGTAGTATCAAACTACATGATAAACGTGAAAAAAGTCACTATTTAACCATATTTGAGGATTTTAACTTCAAATCATAGAACGAGCTATCGTATTATTTAGATCCAAGAAAAGACATATGACAATGTTGTTTCTAGTACAAATGATAAAAATCAATGTGTTTTCATTACAATTAACTAAAATGTTCCTGATTTTCCGTTTATATTACCGAGGGAAGATGTACACGAAAAACCGCTCTAATCTGGCTGAAACGTCGATATATGCAATAAAAACAGAACTTCTCCCCTTTTCAATATCTTAATATTTTAACGAGAAACAAATAGTTGATTGAAAATGAAGTATTTAAGGTTATTATCTAATCAATTATGTCTTTGCATCATTTTTATCGTATATATAATGAATTAATACCTATAGACTGAAAATTCACAAAAACGTGGAAAAACGGCAAAATATTGCGTAATTCGATGATATTTTCTTTAAATCAAATAAAGGAAAAGGGGATAATAAACGTCAAATTTATTGCTAAATTCGATGATTTTTCGTTCGAAACAAAATGCAAGAAAACTTGCTTAAAATGCAATATTATGCGAAATTCTGAGATTTGAAGGCCAAATCACATATCGTGATACTACATGAAATAGAATCGAAATATTGGTAAAAATGAATATATTTACGTAGTATCAAACTACATGAAAAACGTGAAAAAAGTCACTATTTACCAATATTTGAGGATTTTAACTTCAAATCATAGAGCGAGGTTTCGTATTATTTAGATCCAAGAAAAGACATATGACAATGCTGTTTCCAATACAAATGATAAAAATGAATGTGTTTTCTTTAGAATTAACTAAAATGTTCCTGATTTTCCGTTTATATTACCGAGGGAAGATGTTCACGTAAAACCGCTCTAATGCGGCTGAAACGTCGATATATGTAATAAAAACCGAACTTCTCCCCTTTTCAATATCTTACTCAGTATTTTAAAGAGAAAAAATTAGATGATTGAAAATGAAGTATTTAAGGTTATTATCTAATCAATTAAGAGTTTGCATCATTTTTATCGTATATATATGAATTAATACCCATAGACTGAAAATTCACAAAAACGTGGAAAAAACGGCAAAATATTGCCTAATTCGATAATGTTTTGTTTAAATCACATAAAGGAAAAGGGGATGATAAACGTCAAAATACTGCTAAATTCGATGATTTTTCGTACGAAATAAAATGCAAGAAAACTTGCTTAAAATGTAATATTATGCAAAATTCTGAGATTTGAAGGCCAAATCACATATCGTGATTCTACATGAAATAGAATCGAAATATTGGTAAAAATGAATATATTTACGTAGTATCAAACTACATGATAAACGTGAAAAAAGTCACTATTTAACCATATTTGAGGATTTTAACTTCAAATCATAGAGCGAGGTTTCGTATTATTTAGATCCAAGAAAAGACATATGACAATGTTGTTTCCAATACAAATGATAAAAATCAATGTGTTTTCATTAGAATTAACTAAAATGTTCCTGATTTTCCGTTTATATTACCGAGGGAAGATGTACACGTAAAACCGCTCTAATCCGGCTGAAACGTCGATATATGCAATAAAAACCGAACTTCTCCCTTTTTCAATAACTTACTCAGTATTTTAAAGACAAAACAAATAGATGATTGAAAATGAAGTATTTAAGGTTATTATCTAATCAATTATGTGTTTGCATAATTTTTATCGTATATATATGAATTAATACCCATAGACTGAAAATTCACAAAAACGTGGAAAAACGGCAAAATATTGCCTAATTCGATAATATTTTGTTTAAATCACATAAAGGAAAAGGGGATGATAAACGTCAAAATACTGCTAAATTCGATGATTTTTCGTACGAAATAAAATGCAAGAAAACTTGCTTAAAATGCAATATTATGCAAAATTCTGAGATTTGAAGGCCAAATCACATATCGTGATACTACATGAAATAGAATCGAAATATTGGTAAAAATGAATATATTTACGTAGTATCAAACTACATGATAAACGTGAAAAAAGTCACTATTTAACCATATTTGAGGATTTTAACTTCAAATCATAGAGCGAGCTATCGTATTATTTAGATCCAAGAAAAGACATGACAATGTTGTTTCCAATACAAATGATAAAAATCAATGTGTTTTCATTAGAATTAACTAAAATGTTCCTGATTTTCCGTTTATATTACCGAGAGAAGATGTACACGTAAAACCGCTCTAATCCGGCTGAAACGTCGATATATGCAATAAAAACCGAACTTCTCCCTTTTTCAATAACTTACTCAGTATTTTAAAGACAAAACAAATAGATGATTAAAATTGAAGTATTTAAGGTTATTATCTAATCATTTTAATCATTAATCATAATTATTATGTGTTTGCATCATTTTCATCGTATATATAATGAATTAATACCAATAAACTGAAAATTCACATAAACGTGGAAAAACGGCAAAATATTGCCTAATTCGATGATATTTTGTTTAAATCACATAAAGGAAAAGGGGATGATAAACGTCAAAATACTGCTAAATTCGATGACTTTTCATACGAAACAAAATGCAAGAAAACTTGCTTAAAATGCAATATTATGCGAAATTCTGAGATTTGAAGGCCAAATCACATATCGTGATACTACATGAAATAGAATCGAAATATTAGTAAAAATGAATATATTTACGTAGTATCAAACTACATGATAAACGTGAAAAAAGTCACTATTTAACCATATTTGAGGATTTTAACTTCAAATCATAGAGCGAGCTATCGTATTATTTAGATCCAAGAAAAGACATATGACAATGTTGTTTCCAGTACAAATGATAAAAATCAATGTGTTTTCATTACAATTAACTAAAATGTTCCTGATTTTCTGTTTATATTACCGAGGGAAGATGTACACGAAAAACCGCTCTAATCCGGCTGAAACGTCGATATATGCAATAAAAACAGAACTTCTCCCTTTTTCAATAACTTACTCAGTATTTTAAAGACAAAACAAATAGATGATTGAAATTGAAGTATTTAAGGTTATT
This sequence comes from Procambarus clarkii, assembly GCF_040958095.1. Classification (NCBI taxonomy): domain Eukaryota; kingdom Metazoa; phylum Arthropoda; class Malacostraca; order Decapoda; family Cambaridae; genus Procambarus; species Procambarus clarkii. Next base: position 22,686,259 of record NC_091197.1, on the reverse strand, counting down.
ATCTAATCATTTTAATCATTAATCATAATTATTATGTGTTTGCATCATTTTCATATAATGAATTAATACCAATAACTGAAAATTCACATAAACGTGGAAAAACGGCAAAATATTGCCTAATTCGATGATATTTTGTTTAAATCACATAAAGGAAAAGGGGATGATAAACGTCAAAATACTGCTAAATTCGATGATTTTTCGTACGAAATAAAATGCAAGAAAACTTGCTTAAAATGCAATATTATGCGAAATTCTGAGATTTGAAGGCCAAATCACATATCGTGATACTACATGAAATAGAATCGAATATTGGTAAAAATGAATATATTTACGTAGTATCAAACTACATGAAAAACGTGAAAAAATCACTATTTACCCATATTTGAGGATTTTAACTTCAAATCATAGAGCGAGGTTTCGTATTATTTAGATCCAAGGAAAGACATATGACAATGCTGTTTCCAATACAAATGATAAAAATCAATGTGTTTTCATTAGAATTAGCTAAAATGTTCCTGATTTTCCGTTTATATTACCGAGGGAAGATGTACACGTAAAACCGCTCTAATGCGGCTGAAACGTCGATATATGCAATAAAAACCGAACTTCTCCCCTTTTCAATATCTTACTCAGTATTTTAAAGATAAACAATTAGATGATTGAAAAATGAAGTATTTAAGGTTATTATCTAATCAATTATGGGTTTGCATCATTTTTATCGTATATATATGAATTAATACCCATAGACTGAAAATTCACAATAACGTGGAAAACGGCAAAATATTGCCTAATTCGATGATATTTTGTTTAAGTCACATGAAGGAAAAGGGGATAATAAACGTCAAAATATTGCTAAATTCGATGATTTTTCGTACGAAACAAAATGCAAGAAAACTTGCTTAAAATGCAATATTATGCAAAATTCTGAGATTTGAAGGCCAAATCACATATCGTGATACTACATGAAATAGAATCGAAATATTGGTAAAAATGAATATATTTACGTAGTATCAAACTACATGATAAACGTGAAAAAAGTCACTATTTAACCATATTTGAGGATTTTAACTTCAAATCATAGAGCGAGCTATCGTATATTTAGATCCAAGAAAAGACATATGACAATGTTGTTTCCAATACAAATGATAAAAATCATTGTGTTTTCATTAGAATTAACTAAAATGTTCCTGATTTTCCGTTTATATTACCGAGGGAAGATGTACACGTAACACCGCTCTAATCCGGCTGAAACGTCGATATATGCAATAAAAACCGAACTTCTCCCTTTTTCAATAACTTACTCAGTATTTAAAGACAAACAAATAGATGATTGAAAATGAAGTATTAAGGTTATTATCTAATCAATTATGTGTTTGCATAATTTTTATCGTATATATATGAATTAATACCCATAGACTAAAAACTCACAAAAACGTGGAAAAACGGCAAAATGTTGCCTAATTCGATGATATTTTGTTTAAATCACATAAAGGAAAAGGGATGATAAACATCAAATACTGCTAAATTCGATGATTTTTCATACGAAATAAAATGCAAGAAAACTTGCTTAAAATGCAATATTATGCAAATTCTGAGATTTGAAGGCCAAATCACATATCGTGATACTACATGAAATAGAATCGAAATATTGGTAAAAATGAATATATTTACGTAGTATCAAACTACATGATAAACGTGAAAAAAGTCACTATTTAACCATATTTGAGGATTTTAACTTCAAATCATAGAGCGAGCAATGGTATTATTTAGATCCAAGAAAAGACATATGACAATGTTGTTTCCAGTACAAATGATAAAAATCAATGTGGTTTTCATTACAATTAACTAAAATGTTCCTGATTTTCCGTTTATATTACCGAGGGAAGATGTACACGTAAAACCGCTCTAATCCGGCTGAAACGTCGATATATGCAATAAAAACCAGAACTTCTCCCCTTTTCAATATCTTACTCAGTATTTTAACGAGAACAAATAGTTGATTGAAAATGAAGTATTTAAGGTTATTATCTAATCAATTATGTGTTTGCATCATTTTTATCGTATATATAATGAATTAATACCTATAGACTGAAAAATTCCACAAAACGTGGAAAAACGGCAAAATATTGCGTAATTCGATGATATTTTTGTTAAGTCACATAAAGGAAAAAGGGGTTGATAAACGTCAAAAATATTGCTAAATTCGATTGATGTTTCGTACGAACAAAAGGCAAGAAACTTGCTTAAAATGCAATATTATGCGAAACTCTGAAGATTTGAAGGCCAAATCACATATCGTGATACTACATGAAATAGAAATCGAAATATTGGTAAAAATGAATATATTTACGTAGTATCAAACTACATGAAAAACGTGAAAAAAGTCACTATTTAACCATATTTGAGGATTTTAACTTCAAATCATAGCGCGAGGTTTCGTATTATTTAGATCCAAAAAAGACATATGACAATGTTGTTTCCAATACAAATGATAAAAATCAATGTGTTTTCATTAGAATTAACTAAAATGTTCCTGATTTTCCGTTTATATTACCGAGGAAGATGTACACGTAAAACCGCTCTAATGCGGCTGAAACGTCGATATATGCAACAAAACCGAACTTCTCCCTTTTCAATATCTTACTCAGTATTTTAAAGAGAAACAAATAGTTGATTGAAAATGAGTATTAAGGTTATTATCTAATCAATTATGTGTTTGCATAATTTTTATAGACTGAAAATTCACAAAAATTGAAAACGGCAAAATATTGCCTAATTCGATAATATTTTGTTTAAATCACATAAAGGAAAAGGGGATGATAAACGTCAAAATACTGCTAAATTCGATGATTTTTCGTACGAAATAAAATGCAAGAAACTTGCTTAAAATGCAATATTATGCAATATTCTGAGATTTGAAGGCCAAATCACATATCGTGATACTACATGAAATAGAATCGAAATATTGGTAAAAATGAATATATTTACGTAGTATCAAACTACATGATAAACGTGAAAAAAGTCACTATTTAACCATATTTGAGGATTTTAACTTCAAATCATAGAGCGAGCTTTCGTATTATTTAGATCCAAGAAAAGACATATGACAATGTTGTTTCCAATACAAATGATAAAAATCAATGTGTTTTCATTAGTATTAACTAAAATGTTCCTGATTTTCCGTTTATATTACCGATGTAAGATGTACACGAAAATCGCTCTATTCCGGCTGAAACGTCGATATATGCAATAAAAACAGAACTTCTCCCCTTTTCAATATCTTACTCAGTATTTTAACGAGAAACAAATAGTTGATTGAAAATGAAGTATTTAAGGTTATTATCTAATCAATTATGTGTTTGCATCATTTTTATCGTATATATAATGAATTAATACCTATAGACTGAAAATTCACAAAAACGTAGAAAAACGGCAAAATATTGCGTAATTCGATGATATTTTGTTTAAATCAAATAAAGGAAAAGGGGATGATAAACGTCAAAATATTGCTAAATTCGATGATTTTTCGTACGAAACAAATGCAAGAAAACTTGCTTAAAATGCAATATTATGCGAAATTCTGAGATTTGAAGGCCAAATTACATATCGTGATACTACATGAAATAGAATCGAAATATTGGTAAAAATGAATATATTTACGTAGTATCAAACTACATGAAAACGTGAAAAAAGTCACTATTTACCCATATTTGAGGATTTTAACTTC
>NC_091197.1:22598801-22682032 GCF_040958095.1 Procambarus clarkii | reverse complement strand
CAGTAACACCAGTGCACCCAGTAACACCAGTGCTCACAGTAACACCTCTGCACTCAGTAACACCAGTGCACCCAGTAACACCAGTGCACACAGTAACATCAGTGCACCAAGTAACACCAGTACTCACAGTAACACCAGTACTCACAGTAAGACCAGTGCACCCAGTAACACCAGTACTCACAGTAACCCCAGTGCACACAGTAACACAGTGCACCCAGTAACACCAGTACTCACAGTAACACCAGTACTCAGAGTAACACCAGTGCACACAGTAACACCAGTACTCACAGTAACACCAGTGCACCCTGTAACACCAGTACTCACAGTAACACCAGTGCACACAGTAACACCAGTGCACCCAGTAACACCACTACTCACAGTAATACCAGTACACACAGTAACACCAGTGCACACAGTACCCCCAGTGCACCCAGTAACACCAGTACACCCAGTACACCAGTGCACACAGTAACACCAGTGCACTCAGTAACACCAGTACTCACAGTAACACCTGTACACACAGTAACACCAGTGCACACAGTAACATCAGTGCACATAGTAATACCAGTGCACCTAGTAACACCAGTGCACAAAGTAACACCAGTGCACACAGTAACACCAGTGCACCCACTAACACCAGTGCACGCAGTAACACCAGTGCACACAGGAACATCAGTGCACACAGTAACACCAGTGATCACAGTAACACCTGTACACACAGTCACACCAGTGCACCCAGTAACACCAGTGCACACAGTAACACCAGTGCACACAGGAACATCAGAGCACACTAACACCGATGCACACAGTGACACTAGTGCACACAGTAACATCAGTGAACACAGTAACACCAGTGTACAAAGTAACACCAGTGCTCACAGTAACACCGGAACACAGTGACACCTGTGCACACAGTAACACCAGTGAACACAGTAACACCAGTGCACCCAGTAACACCTGTGCTCACAGTAACACCAGTGAACACAGTAACACCAGTGAACACAATAACACCAGTGCACACAGTAACACAGTGTACACAGTACACCAGTGCACACAGTAACATAAGTGCACACAGTAACACCAGTGTTCACAGTATAATAAGTGCACACAGTAACAACAGTGCTCACAGTAACATCAGTGAGCACAGTAACACCAGTGCTCACAGTAACATCAGTGCACTCAGTAACACCAGTGCACACAGCAAAACCAGTGTACACAGTAACACCAGTGTTCACAGTATAATCAGTGCACACAGTAACATCAGTGCTCACAGTAACATCAGTGAACACAGTAACACCAGTGCTCACAGTAACATCAGTGCACTCAGTAACACCAGTGCACACAGCAAACCAGTGTACACAGTAACACCAGTGCTCAAAGTAACACCATTGCACACAGTAACACCAGTGCACACAGTAACATCAGTGAACACAGTAACACCAGTGCACCCAGTAACACCAGAGCACACAGTAACACCAGTGCACGCAGTAACACCAGTGCTCACAGTAACACCAGTGCACACAGTACCACCAGTGTACACAGTAACACCAGTACACACAGTAACACCAGTGCACACAATAACACCAGTGCACACAGTAACACCAGTACACACAGTAACACCAGTGCACCCAGTAACACCAGTGCACACAGTAACACAGTGTACACAGTAACACCAGTACATACAGTAACACCAGTACACACAGTAACACCAGTGTACACAGTAACACCAGTGCACACAGTAGCACCAGTGCACACAGTAACAGCAGTGCACTCAGTAACACCAGTGGTGCACAAAATAACACCAGTGTACACAGTAACACCAGTGCACACAGTAACACCAGTGCACCCAGTAACACCAGTACACACAGTAACACCAGTGCACACAGGAACATCAGAGCACACTAACACCGGTGCATACAGTAACACCAGTGCAAACAGTAATATCAGTGAACACAGTAACACCAGTGCTCACAGTAACACCAGTGCACACAGTAACACCAGTGCTCACAGTAATACCAGTGCACACAGTAATACCAGTGCACACAGTAACATCAGTTCACACAGTATTATCAGTGAACACAGTAACACCAGTGCACCCAGTAACACCAGTACACACAGTAACACAGTGCACACTGTAACACCAGTGCACACAGTAACATCAGTTCACACAGTAACATCAGTGAACACAGTAACACCAGTGCACCCAGTAACACCAGTACACACAGTAACATTAGTGCACACAGTAACACCAGTGCACCCAGTAACACCAGTGCTCACAGTAATACCAGTGCACACAGTAACACCAGTGCACACAGTAACATCAGTGTACACAGTAACACCAGTGTACAGAGTAACACCGGTGCTCACAGTAACACCAGTGCACACAGTAACACCAGGACTCACAGTAACACCAGTGCACCCTGTAACCCAGTACTCACAGTAACACCAGTGCACATAGTAACACCAGTGCACCCAGTAACACCACTACTCACAGTAATACCAGTACACACAGTAACACCAGGGCACACAGTACCCCCAGTGCACACAGTAACACAAGTGCACCCAGTAACACCAGTGCACACAGTAACACCAGTGCACTCAGTAACACCAGTACTCACAGTAACACCTGTACACACAGTAACACCAGTGCACACAGTAACATCAGTGCACCCACTAACACAAGTGCACGCAGTAACACCAGTGCACACAGGAACATCAGTGCACACAGTAACACCAGTGATCACAGTAACACCTGTACACACAGTCACACCAGTGCACCCAGTAACACCAGTGCACACAGTAACACCAGTGCACACAGGAACATCAGAGCACACTAACACCGATGCACACAGTGACACCAGTGCACACAGGAGCATCAGTGAACACAGTAACACCAGTGTACAAGTAACACCAGTGCTCACAGTAACACCGGTGAACACAGTGACACCTGTGCGCACAGTACCAGTGAACACAGTAACACCAGTGCACCCAGTAACACCTGTGCTCACAGTAACACCAGTGAACACAGTAACACCAGTGAACACAATAACACCAGTGCACACAGTAACACCAGTGTACACAGTAACACCAGTGCACACAGTAACATCAGTGCACACAGTAACACCAGTGTTCACAGTATAATCAGTGCACACAGTAACATCAGTGCTCACAGTAACATCAGTGAACACAGTAACACCAGTGCTCACAGTAACATCAGTGCACTCAGTAACACCAGTGCACACAGCAAAACCAGTGTACACAGTAACACCAGTGCTCACAGTAACACCATTGCACACAGTAACACCAGTGCACACAGTAACATCAGTGAACACAGTAACACCAGTGCACCCAGTAACACCAGAGCACACAGTAACACCAGTGCACGCAGTAACACCAGTGCTCACAGTAACACCAGTGCACACAGTACCACCAGTGTACACAGTAACACCAGTACACACAGTAACACCAGTGCACACAATAACACCAGTGCACACAGTAACACCAGTACACACAGTAACCCCAGTGCACCCAGTAACACCAGTGCACACAGTAACACCAGTGCTCACAGAAACATCAGTGAATACAGTAACACAGTGCTCACAGTAACATCAGTGCACTCAGTAACACCAGTGCACACAGCAAAACCAGTGTACACAGTAACACCAGTGCTCACAGTAACACCATTGCACACAGTAACACCAGTGCACACAGTAACATCAGTAAACACAGTAACACCAGTGCACCCAGTAACACCAGTGCACACAGTAACACCAGTACACACAGTAACCCAGAGCTCCCAGTAACACCAGTGCACACAGTAACACCAGTGTACACAGTAACACCAGTACATACAGTAACACCAGTACACACAGTAACACCAGTGTACACAGTAACACCAGTGCACACAGTAGCACCAGTGCACACAGTAACAGCAGTGCACTCAGTAACACCAGTGGTGCACAAAATAACACCAGTGTACACAGTAACACCAGTGCACACAGTAACACCAGTGCACCCAGTAACACCAGTACACACAGTAACACCAGTGCACACAGGAACATCAGAGCACACTAACACCGGTGCATACAGTAACACCAGTGCAAACAGTAATATCAGTGAACACAGTAACACCAGTGCTCACAGTAACACCAGTGCACCCAGTAACACCAGTGCTCACAGTAATACCAGTGCACACAGTAATACCAGTGCACACAGTAACATCAGTTCACACAGTATTATCAGTGAACACAGTAACACCAGTGCACCCAGTAACACCAGTACACACAGTAACACCAGTGCACACTGTAACACCAGTGCACACTGTAACATCAGTTCACACAGTAACATCAGTGAACACAGTAACACCAGTGCACCCAGTAACACCAGTACACACAATCATCAGTGCACACAGTAACACCAGTGCACCCAGTAACACCAGTGCCACAGTACCCCCCAGTGCACCCAGTAACACCAGTGCACAGTTACACCATTGCACCTTGTAACACCAGTGCACACAGTAACTCCAGTGCACCCAGTAACACCAGTGCACCCAGTAACACCAGTGCTCACAGTAACACCTCTGCACTCAGTAACACCAGTGCACCCAGTAACACCAGTGCACACAGTAACATCAGTGCACCAAGTAACACCAGTACTCACAGTAACACCAGTACTCACAGTAAGACCAGTGCACCCAGTAACACCAGTACTCACAGTAACCCCAGTGCACACAGTAACACAAGTGCACCCAGTAACACCAGTACTCACAGTAACACCAGTACTCAGTAACACCAGTGCACACAGTAACACCAGTACTCACAGTAACACCAGTGCACCCTGTACACCAGTACTCACAGTAACACCAGTGCACACAGTAACACCAGTGCACCCAGTAACACCACTACTCACAGTAATACCAGTACACACAGTAACACCAGTGCACACAGTACCCCCAGTGCACCCAGTAACACCAGTACACCCAGTAACACCAGTGCACACAGTAACACCAGTGCACTCAGTAACACCAGTACTCACAGTAACACCTGTACACACAGTAACACCAGTGCACACAGTAACATCAGTGCACATAGTAATACCAGTGCACCTAGTAACACCAGTGCACAAAGTAACACCAGTGCACACAGTAACACCAGTGCACCCACTAACACCAGTGCACGCAGTAACACCAGTGCACACAGGAACATCAGTGCACACAGTAACACCAGTGATCACAGTAACACCTGTACACACAGTCACACCAGTGCACCCAGTAACACCAGTGCACACAGTAACACCAGTGCACACAGGAACATCAGAGCACACTAACACCGATGCACACAGTGACACTAGTGCACACAGTAACATCAGTGAACACAGTAACACCAGTGTACAAAGTAACACCAGTGCTCACAGTAACACCGGTGAACACAGTGACACCTGTGCACACAGTAACACCAGTGAACACAGTAACACCAGTGCACCCAGTAACACCTGTGCTCACAGTAACACCAGTGAACACAGTAACACCAGTGAACACAATAACACCAGTGCACACAGTAACACCAGTGTACACAGTAACACCAGTGCACACAGTAACATAAGTGCACACAGTAACACCAGTGTTCACAGTATAATAAGTGCACACAGTAACAACAGTGCTCACAGTAACATCAGTGAGCACAGTAACACCAGTGCTCACAGTAACATCAGTGCACTCAGTAACACCAGTGCACACAGCAAAACCAGTGTACACAGTAACACCAGTGTTCACAGTATAATCAGTGCACACAGTAACATCAGTGCTCACAGTAACATCAGTGAACACAGTAACACCAGTGCTCACAGTAACATCAGTGCACTCAGTAACACCAGTGCACACAGCAAAACCAGTGTACACAGTAACACAGTGCTCAAGTAACCCATTGCACACAGTAACACCAGTGCACACAGTAACATCAGTGAACACAGTAACACCAGTGCACCCAGTAACACCAGAGCACACAGTAACACCAGTGCACGCAGTAACACCAGTGCTCACAGTAACACCAGTGCACACAGTACCACCAGTGTACACAGTAACACCAGTACACACAGTAACACCAGTGCACACAATAACACCAGTGCACACAGTAACACCAGTACACACAGTAACACCAGTGCACCCAGTAACACCAGTGCACACAGTAACAACAGTGTACACAGTAACACCAGTACATACAGTAACACCAGTACACACAGTAACACCAGTGTACACAGTAACACCAGTGCACACAGTAGCACCAGTGCACACAGTAACAGCAGTGCACTCAGTAACACCAGTGGTGCACAAAATAACACCAGTGTACACAGTAACACCAGTGCACACAGTAACACCAGTGCACCCAGTAACACCAGTACACACAGTAACACCAGTGCACACAGGAACATCAGAGCACACTAACACCGGTGCATACAGTAACACCAGTGCAAACAGTAATATCAGTGAACACAGTAACACCAGTGCTCACAGTAACACCAGTGCACACAGTAACACCAGTGCTCACAGTAATACCAGTGCACACAGTAATACCAGTGCACACAGTAACATCAGTTCACACAGTATTATCAGTGAACACAGTAACACCAGTGCACCCAGTAACACCAGTACACACAGTAACACCAGTGCACACTGTAACACCAGTGCACACAGTAACATCAGTTCACACAGTAACATCATGAACACAGTAACACCAGTGCACCCAGTAACACCAGTACACACAGTAACATTAGTGCACACAGTAACACCAGTGCACCCAGTAACACCAGTGCTCACAGTAATACCAGTGCACACAGTAACACCAGTGCACACAGTAACATCAGTGTACACAGTAACACCAGTGTACAGAGTAACACCGGTGCTCACAGTAACACCAGTGCACACAGTAACACCAGACTCACAGTAACACCAGTGCACCCTGTAACCCAGTACTCACAGTAACACCAGTGCACATAGTAACACCAGTGCACCCAGTAACACCACTACTCACAGTAATACCAGTACACACAGTAACACCAGGGCACACAGTACCCCCAGTGCACACAGTAACCAAGTGCACCCAGTAACACCAGTACTCACAGTAACACCAGTACTCAGAGTAACACCAGTGCACACAGTAACACCAGTACACACAGTAACACCAGTGCACCCAGTACACCAGTGCACACAGTAACACCAGTGCTCACAGAAACATCAGTGAACACAGTAACACCAGTGCTCACAGTAACATCAGTGCACTCAGTAACACCAGTGCACACAGCAAAACCAGTGTACACAGTAACACCAGTGCTCACAGTAACACCATTGCACACAGTAACACCAGTGCACACAGTAACATCAGTAACACAGTAACACCAGTGCACCCAGTAACACCAGTGCACACAGTAACACCAGTGCACGCAGTAACACCAGTGCTCACAGTAACACCAGTGCACACAGTACCACCAGTGTACACAGTAACACCAGTACACACAGTAACACCAGTGCACACAATAACACCAGTGCACACAGTAACACCAGTACACACAGTAACACCAGTGCACCCAGTAACACCAGTGCACACAGTAACACCAGTGTACACAGTAACACCAGTACAAACAGTAACACCAGTACACACAGTAACACCATGTACACAGTAACACCAGTGCACACAGTAGCTTCAGTGCACACAGTAACAGCAGTGCACTCAGTAACACCAGTGGTGCACAAAATAACACCAGTGTACACAGTAACACCAGTGCACACAGTAACACCATGCACCCAGTAACACCAGTACACACTAACACCAGTGCACACAGGAACATCAGAGCACACTACACCGGTGCATACTGTAACACCAGTGCAAACAGTAATATCAGTGAACACAGTAACACCAGTGCTCACAGTAACACCAGTGCACAGTAACACCAGTGCTCACAGTAATACCAGTGCACACAGTAATACCAGTGCACACAGTAACATCAGTTCACACAGTATTATCAGTGAACACGTACACCAGTGCACCCAGTAACACCAGTACACACAGTAACACCAGTGCACACTGTAACACCAGTGCACACAGTAACATCAGTTCACACAGTAACATCAGTGAACACAGTAACACCAGTGCACCCCAGTAACACCAGTACACACAATAACATCAGTGCACACAGTAACACCAGTGCACCCAGTAACACCAGTGCCACAGTACCCCCCAGTGCACCCAGTAACACCAGTGCACACAGTTACACCAGTGCACCCAGTAATACCAGTGCACACAGTAACACCAGTGCACCCAGTAACACCATTGCACCTTGTAACACCAGTGCACACAGTAACTCCAGTGCACCCAGTAACACCAGTGCACCCAGTAACACCAGTGCTCACAGTAACACCTCTGCACTCAGTAACACCAGTGCACCCAGTAACACCAGTGCACACAGTAACATCAGTGCACCAAGTAACACCAGTACTCACAGTAACACCAGTACTCACAGTAAGACCAGTGCACCCAGTAACACCAGTACTCACAGTAACCCCAGTGCACACAGTAACACAAGTGCACCCAGTAACACCAGTACTCACAGTAACACCAGTACTCAGAGTAACACCAGTGCACACAGTAACACCAGTACTCACAGTAACACCAGTGCACACAGTACACACAGTATCACCAGTGCACACAGTACCCCCAGTGCACCCAGTAACACCAGTACACCCAGTAACACCAGTGCACACAGTAACACCAGTGCACTCAGTAACACCAGTACTCACAGTAACACCTGTCAACACAGTAACACCAGTGCACACAGTAACATCAGTGCACATAGTTAACCAGTGCACCTAGTAACACCAGTGCACAAAGTAACACCAGTGCACACAGTAACACCAGTGCACCCACTAACACCATGCACGAAGTAACACCAGTGCACACAGGAACATCAGTGCACACAGTAACACCAGTGATCACAGTAAACCTGTACACACAGTCACACCAGTGCTCCCAGTAACACCAGTGCACACAGTAACACCAGTGCACACAGGAACATCAGAGCACACTAACACCGATGCACACTAACACCGATGCACACAGTGACACTAGTGCATACAGTAACATCAGTGAACACAGTAACACCAGTGTACAAAGTAACACCAGTGCTCACAGTAACACCGGTGAACACAGTGACACCTGTGCACACAGTAACACCAGTGAACACAGTAACACCAGTGCACCCAGTAACACCTGTGCTCACAGTAACACCAGTGAACACAGTAACACCAGTGACACAATAACACCAGTGCACACAATAACACAGTGTACACAGTAACACCGTGCACACAGTAACATAAGTGCACACAGTAACACCAGTGTTCACAGTATAATAGTGCACACAGTAACATCAGTGCTCACAGTAACATCAGTGAGCACAGTAACACCAGTGCTCACAGTAACATCAGTGCACTCAGTAACACCAGTGCACACAGCAAAACCAGTGTACACAGTAACACCAGTGTTCACAGTAAATCAGTGCACACAGTAACATCAGTGCTCACAGTAACATCAGTGAACACAGTAACACCAGTGCTCACAGTAACATCAGTGCACTCAGTAACACCAGTGCACACAGCAAACCCAGTGTACACAGTAACACCAGTGCTCACAGTAACACCATTGCACACAGTAACACCAGTGCACACAGTAACATCAGTGAACACAGTAACACCAGTGCACCCAGTAACACCAGAGCACACAGTAACACCAGTGCACGCAGTAACCAGTGCTCACAGTAACACCAGTGCACACAGTACCACCAGTGTCACAGTAACACCAGTACACACAGTAACACCAGTGCACACAATACACCAGTGCACACAGTAACACCAGTACACACAGTAACACCAGTGCACCCAGTAACACCAGTGCACACAGTAACACAGTGTACACAGTAACACCAGTACATACAGTAACACAGTACACACAGTAACACCAGTGTACACAGTAACACCAGTGCACACAGTAGCACCAGTGCACACAGTAACAGCAGTGCACTCAGTAACACCAGTGGTGCACAAAATACACCAGTATACACAGTAACACCAGTGCACACAGTAACACCAGTGCACCCAGTAACACCAGTACACACAGTAACACCAGTGCACACAGGAACATCAGTGCACTAACACCGGTGCATACAGTAACACCAGTGCACAGGTAATATCAGTGGACACAGTAACACCAGTGCTCACAGTAACACCAGTGCACCCAGTAACCCAGTGCTCACAGTAATACCAGTGCACATAGTAACACCAGTGCCACAGTAACATCAGTTCACACAGTACATCAGTGAACACAGTAACACCAGTGCACCCAGTAACACCAGTACACACAGTAACACCAGTGCACACTGTAACACCAGTGCACACAGTAACATCAGTTCACACAGTAACATCAGTGACACAGTAACACCAGTGCATCCTGTAACACCAGTACACACAGTAACATCAGTGCACACAGTAACACAGTGCACCCAGTAACACCAGTGCTCACAGTAATACCAGTGCACACAGTAACACCAGTGCACACAGTAACATCAATGTACACAGTAACACCAGTGTACAGAGTAACACCGGTGCTCACAGTAACACCAGTGCACACAGTAACACCAGGCTCACAGTAACACCAGTGCACCCTGTAACACCAGTACTCACAGTAACACCAGTGCACACAGTAACACCAGTGCACCCAGTAACACCACTACTCACAGTAATACCATACACACAGTAACACCAGGGCACACAGTACCCCAGTGCACACAGTAACACAATGCACCCAGTAACACCAGTACTCAGAGTAACACCAGTATTCAGAGTAACACCAGTGCACACAGTAACAGTACTCACAGTAACACCAGTGCACCCTGTAACACAAGTACTCACAGTAACACCAGTGCACACAGTAACACCAGTGCACCCATAACACCACTACTCACAGTAATACCAGTACACACAGTAACACCAGTGCACACAGTACCCCAGTGCACCCAGTAACACCAGTACACCCAGTAACACCAGTGCACACAGTAACACCAGTGCACTCAGTAACACCAGTACTCACAGTAACACCTGTACACACAGTAACACCAGTGCACACAGTAACATCAGTGCACATAGTAATACCAGTGCACCTAGTAACACCAGTGCACAAAGTAACACCAGTGCACACAGTAACACCAGTGCACCCACTAACACCAGTGCACGCAGTAACACCAGTGCACACAGGAACATCAGTGCACACAGTAACACCAGTGATCACAGTAACACCTGTACACACAGTCACACCAGTGCACCCAGTAACACCAGTGCACACAGTAACACCAGTGCACACAGGAACATCAGAGCACACTAACACCGATGCACACAGTGACACTGTGCACACAGTAACACCAGTGAACACAGTAACACCAGTGCACCCAGTAACACCAGTGCTCACAGTACACCAGTGAACACAGTAACACCAGTGAACACAATAACACCAGTGCACACAGTAACACCAGTGTACACAGTAACACCAGTGCACACAGTAACATAAGTGCACACAGTAACACCAGTGTTCACAGTATAATCAGTGCACACAGTAACATCAGTGCTCACAGTAACATCAGTGAGCACAGTAACAACCAGTGCTCACAGTAACATCAGTGCACTCAGTAACACCAGTGCACACAGCAAAACCAGTGTACACAGTAACACCAGTGTTCACAGTATAATCAGTGCACACAGTAACATCAGTGCTCACAGTAACATCAGTGAACACAGTAACACCAGTGCTCACAGTAACATCAGTGCACTCAGTAACACCAGTGCACACAGCAAAACCAGTGTACACAGTAACACCAGTGCTCACAGTAACACCATTGCACACAGTAACACCAGTGCACACAGTAACATCAGTGAACACAGTAACACCAGTTCACCCAGTAACACCAAAGCACACAGTAACACCAGTGCACGCAGTAACACCAGTGCTCACAGTAACACCAGTGCACACAGTACCACCAGTGTACACAGTAACACCAGTACACACAGTAACACCAGTGCACACATAACACCAGTGCACACAGTAACACCAGTACACACAGTAACACCAGTGCACCCAGTAACACCAGTGCACACAGTAACAACAGTGTACACAGTAACACCAGTACATACAGTAACACCAGTACACACAGTAACACCAGTGTACACAGTAACACCAGTGCACACAGTACATCAGTTCACACAGTACATCAGTGAACACAGTAACACCAGTGCACCCAGTAACACCAGTGCACCCAATAACATTAGTGCACACAGTAACACCAGTGCACACAGTAACACCAGTACACACATGAACATCAGAGCACACTAACACCGGTGCACACAGTAACACCAGTGCACACAGTAACACCAGTACACACATGAACATCAGAGCACACTAACACCAGTGCACACAATAACACCAGTACACCCAGTAACACCAGTGCACCCAGTAACACCAGTGCATTCAGTAACACCAGTGCTCCCAATAACACCAGTACACACAGTAACACCAGTGCACACAGTAACACCAGTGCACCCAGTAACCACCAGTGCACCCAGTAACGCCAGCGCACACAGTAACACCAGTGCACACAGTAACGCCAGTGCACCAGTAACACCAGTGCACACAGTACCCCCCCAGTGCACCCAGTAACACCAGTGCACACAGTAACACCAGTGCACCCAGTAACACCAGTGCACCCTGTAACACCAGTGCACACAGTAACACCAGTGCTCACAGTAACACCATTGCACACAGTAACACCAGTGCACACAGTAACATCAGTGAACACAGTAACACCAGTGCACCCAGTAACACCAGAGCACACAGTAACACCAGTGCACGCAGTAACACCAGTGCTAACAGTAACACCAGTGCACACAGTACCACCAGTGTACACAGTAACACCAGTACACACAGTAACACCAGTGCACACAATAACACCAGTGCACACAGTAACACCAGTACACACAGTAACACCAGTGCACCCAGTAACACCAGTGCACACAGTAACAACAGTGTACACAGTAACACCAGTACATACAGTAACAACAGTACACACAGTAACACCAGTGTACACAGTAACACCAGTGCACACAGTAGCACCAGTGCACACAGTAACAGCAGTGCACTCAGTAACACCAGTGGTGCACAAAATAACACCAGTGTTCACAGTAACACCAGTGCACACAGTAACACCAGTGCACCCAGTAACACCAGTACACACAGTAACACAGTGCACACAGGAACATCAGTGAACACTAACACCGATGCATACAGTAACACCAGTGCACAGAGTAATATCAGTGAACACAGTAACACCAGTGCTCACAGTAACACCAGTGCACCAGTAACACCAGTGCTCACAGTAATACCAGTGCACACAGTAACACCAGTGCACCAGTAACATCAGTTCACACAGTAACATCAGTGAACACAAACACCAGTGCACCCAGTAACACCAGTACACACAGTAACACCAGTGCACACTGTAACACCAGTGCACACAGTAACATCAGTTCACACAGTAACATCAGTGAACACAGTAACATCAGTGCACCCTAACACCAGTACACACAGTAACATCAGTGCACACAGTAACACCAGTGCACCCAGTAACACCAGTGCTCACAGTAATACCAGTGCACACAGTAACATCAGTGTACACAGTAACACCAGTGTACAGAGTAACACCGGTGCTCACAGTAACACCAGTGCACACAGTAACACCAGTACTCACAGTAACACCAGTGCACCCTGTAACACCAGTACTCACAGTAACACCAGTGCACACAGTAACACCAGTGCACCCAGTAACTCCACTACTCACAGTAATACCAGTACACACAGTAACACCAGTGACACAGTACCCCCAGTGCACCCAGTAACACCAGTGCACCCAGTAACACCAGTGCACACAGTAACACCAGTGCACTCAGTAACACCAGTACTCACAGTACACCTGTACACACAGTAACACCAGTGCACACTGTAACACCAGTGCACACAGTAACATCAGTTCACACAGTAACATCAGTGAACACAGTAACACCAGTGCACCCAGTAACACCAGTACACACAGTAACATCAGTGCACACAGTAACATCAGTGCACTCAGTAACACCAGTGCACACAGCAAACCAGTGTACACAGTAACACCAGTGCTCACAGTAACACCATTGCACACAGTAACACCAGTGCACACAGTAACATCAGTGAACACGGTAACACCAGTGCACCTAACACCAGAGCACACAGTAACACCAGTGCACGCAGTAACATTAGTGCTCACAGTAACACCAGTGCACACAGTACCACCAGTGTACACAGTAACACCAGTACACACAGTAACACCAGTGCACACAATAACACCAGTGCACACAGTAACACAAGTACACACAGTAACACCAGTGCACCCAGTAACACCAGTGCACACAGTAACAACAGTGTACACAGTAACACCAGTACATACAGTAACACCAGTACACACAGTAACACCAGTGTACACAGTAACACCAGTGCACACAGTAGCACCAGTGCACACAGTAACAGCAGTGCACTCAGTAACACCAGTGGTGCACAAAATAACACCAGTGTACACAGTAACACCAGTGCACACAGTAACACCAGTGCACCCAGTAACACCAGTACACACAGTAATACCAGTGCACACAGTAACACCAGTGCACACAGTAACATCAGTTCACACAGTAACATCAGTGAACACAGTAACACCAGTGCACCCAGTAACACCAGTACACACAGTAACATCAGTGCACACTGTAACACCAGTGCACACAGTAACATCAGTTCACACAGTAACATCAGTGAACACAGTAACACCAGTGCACCCAGTAACACCAGTGCACCCAATAACATCAGTGCACACAGTAACACCAGTGCATACAGTAACACCAGTACACACATGAACATCAGAGCACACTAACACCGGCACACAGTAACACCAGTGCACACAGTAACACCAGTACACACATGAACATCAGAGCACACTAACACCAGTGCACACAGTAACACCAGTACACCCAGTAACACCAGTGCACCCAGTAACACCAGTGCATTCAGTAACACCAGTGCTCCCAATAACACCAGTACACACAGTAACACCAGTGCACACAGTAACACCAGTGCACCCAGTAACACCAGCGCACACAGTAACACCAGTGCACACAGTAACGCCAGTGCACCCAGTAACACCAGTGCACACAGTACCCCCCAGTGCACCCAGTAACACCAGTGCACACAGTAACACCAGTGCACCCAGTAACACCAGTGCACCCTGTAACACAGTGCACACAGTAACACCAGTGCACCCAGTACACCAGTGCACCCAGTAACACCAGTGCTCGCAGTAACACCAGTGCACACAGTGCACACAGTAACACCAGTGCACCCAGTAACACCAGTGCACACAGTAACACCAGTGCACCAAGTAACACCAGTGCACACAGTAACACCAGTGCACCCAGTAACACCAGTGCACTCACTAACACCAGTGCACCCAGTAACACCAGTGCGCACAGTACCCCCCCAGTGCACCCAGTAACACCAGTGCACACAGTAACACCAGTGCACACAGTACCCCCAGTGCACCAAGTAACACCAGTATTCACAGTAACACCAGTGCACCCAGTAACACCAGTACTCACAGTAACCCCAGTGCACACAGTAACACAAGTGCACCCAGTAACACCAGTACTTACAGTAAAACCAGTACTCACAGTAACACCAGTGCACACAGTAACACCAGTACTCACAGTAACAGCAGTGCACCCTGTACCACTAGTACTCACAGTAACACCAGTGCAAACAGTAACACCAGTGCACCCAGTAACACCACTACTCACAGTATACCAGTACACACAGTAACACCAGTGCACACAGTACCCCAGTGCACCCAGTAACACCATGCACCCAGTAACACCAGTGCACACAGTAACACCAGTGCACTCAGTAACACCAGTACTCACAGTAACACCTGTACACACAATAACACCAGTGCACACAGTAACACCAGTGCACACAGGAACATCAGAGCACACTAACACCGTGCACACAGAAACGCCAGTGCACACAGGAACATCAGAGCACACTAACACCGTTGCACACAGTAACACCAGTGCACACGGGAACATCAGAGCACACTAACACCGGTGCACACAGTAACACCACTGCACACAGGAACATCAGAGCACACTAATACCGGTGCACACAGTAACACCAGTGCACCCAGTAACACCAGTGCACACTGGAACATCAGAGCACACTAACACCGGTGCACACAGTAAAACCAGTGCACCCAGTAACACCGGTGCACACACTAACACCAGTGCACCCAGTAACACCGGTGCACCCAGTAACACCAGTGCACCCAGTAACACCGGTGCACCCAGTAACCCAGTGCACACAGGAACATCAGAGCACACTAACACCGGTGCACACAGTAACACCAGTGCACACAGGAACATCAGAGTACACTAACACCGTGCACACAGTAAACACCAGTGTACACAGTACACCAGTACACACAGTAACACCAGTGCACACAGTAACACCAGTGCACACAGTACACCAGTGCACACAGTAACCAGTGCACCCAGTAACACCAGTGCACACAGTAACACCAGTGCCCCAGTAACATCGGTGCACACAGTAACACCAGTGCACACAGTAACACTAGTGAACACAGGAACATCAGAGCACACTAACACCGGTGCACACAGTAACACCCGTGTACACAGTAACACCAGTACACACATGAACATTAGAGCACAGTAACACCAGTGCACCTGTAACACCAGTGCACACAGTAACATCAGTTCACACAGTAACATCAGTGAACACAGTAACATCAGTGCACCCAGTAACACCAGTACACACAGTAACATCAGTGCACACAGTAACACCAGTGCACCCAGTAACACCAGTGCTCACAGTAATACCAGTGCACACAATAACATCAGTGTACACAGTAACACCAGTGTACAGAGTAACACCGGTGCTCACAGTAACACCAGTGCACACAGTAACACCAGTACTCACAGTAACACCAGTGCACCCTGTAACACCAGTACTCACAGTAACACCAGTGCACACAGTAACACCAGTGCACCCAGTAACTCCACTACTCACAGTAATACCAGTATACACAGTAACACCAGTGCACACAGTACCCCCAGTGCACCCAGTAACACCAGTGCACCCAGTAACACCAGTGCACACAGTAACACCAGTGCACTCATAACACCAGTACTCACAGTAACACCTGTACACACAGTAACACCAGTGCACACTGTAACACCAGTGCACACAGTAACATCAGTTCACACAGTAACATCAGTGAACACAGTAACACCAGTGCACCCAGTAACACCAGTACACACAGTAACATCAGTGCACACAGTAACATCAGTGCACTCAGTAACACCAGTGCACACAGCAAAACCAGTGTACACAGTAACACCAGTGCTCACAGTAACACCACTGCACACAGTAACACCAGTGCACACAGTAACATCAGTGAACACGGTAACACCAGTGCACCCAGTAACACCAGAGCACACAGTAACACCAGTGCACGCAGTAACACCAGTGCTCACAGTAACACCAGTGCACACAGTACCACCAGTGTACACAGTAACACCAGTACACACAGTAACACCAGTGCACACAATAACACCAGTGCACACAGTAACACAATACACACAGTAACACCAGTGCACCCAGTAACACCAGTGCACACAGTAACAACAGTGTACACAGTAACACCAGTACATACAGTAACACCAGTACACACAGTAACACCAGTGTACACAGTAACACCAGTGCACACAGTAGCACCAGTGCACACAGTAACAGCAGTGCACTCAGTAACACCAGTGGTGCACAAAATAACACAGTGTACACAGTAACACCAGTGCACACAGTAACCCAGTGCACCCAGTAACACCAGTACACACAGTAATACCAGTGCACACAGTAACACCAGTGCACACAGTAACATCAGTTCACACAGTAACATCAGTGAACACAGTAACACCAGTGCACCCAGTAACACCAGTACACACAGTAACATCAGTGCACCTGTAACACCAGTGCACACAGTAACATCAGTTCACACAGTAACATCAGTGAACACAGTACACCAGTGCACCCAGTAACACCAGTGCACCCAATAACATTAGTGCACACAGTAACACCAGTGCATACAGTAACACCAGTACACACATGAACATCAGAGCACACTAACACCGGTGCACACAGTAACACCAGTGCACACAGTAACACCAGTACACACATGAACATCAGAGCACACTAACCAGTGCACACAGTAACACCAGTACACCCAGTAACACCAGTGCACCCAGTAACACCAGTGCATTCAGTAACACCAGTGCTCCCAATAACACCAGTACACACAGTAACACCAGTGCACACAGTAACACCAGTGCACCCAGTAACACCACGCACACAGTAACACCAGTGCACACAGTAACGCCAGTGCACCCAGTAACACCAGTGCACACAGTACCCCCCCAGTGCACCCAGTAACACCAGTGCACACAGTAACACCAGTGCACCCAGTAACACCAGTGCACCCTGTAACACAGTGCACACAGTAACACCAGTGCACCCAGTAACACCATGCACCCAGTAACACCAGTGCTCGCAGTAACACCAGTGCACACAGTGCACACAGTAACACCAGTGCACCCAGTAACACCAGTGCACACAGTAACACCAGTGCACAAAGTAACACCAGTGCACACAGTAACACCAGTGCACCCCAGTAACACCAGTGCACTCACTAACACCAGTGCACCCAGTAACACCAGTGCGCACAGTACCCCCCCAGTGCACCCAGTAACACCAGTGCACACAGTAACACCAGTGCACACAGTACCCCCAGTGCACCAAGTAACACCAGTATTCACAGTAACACCAGTGCACCCAGTAACACCAGTACTCACAGTAACCCCAGTGCACACAGTAACACAAGTGCACCCAGTAACACCAGTACTTACAGTAAAACCAGTACTCACAGTAACACCAGTGCACACAGTAACACCAGTACTCACAGTAACAGCAGTGCACCCTGTACCACTAGTACTCACAGTAACACCAGTGCAAACAGTAACACCAGTGCACCCAGTAACACCACTACTCACAGTAATACCAGTACACACAGTAACACCAGTGCACACAGTACCCCAGTGCACCCAGTAACACCAGTGCACCCAGTAACACCAGTGCACACAGTAACACCTGCACTCAGTAACACCAGTACTCACAGTAACACCTGTACACACAATAACACCAGTGCACACAGCAACATCAGTGCACACAGTATTACCAGTGCACCCAGTAACACCAGTGCACACAGTAACACCAGTGCACACAGTAACACCAGTGCACACAGGAACATCAGAGCACACTAACACCGGTGCACACAGAAACGCCAGTGCACACAGGAACTCAGAGCACACTAACACCGTTGCACACAGTAACACCAGTGCACACGGGAACATCAGAGCACACTAACACCGGTGCACACAGTAACACCAGTGCACACAGGAACATCAGAGCACACTAATACCGGTGCACACAGTAACACCAGTGCACCCAGTAACACCAGTGCACACTGGAACATCAGAGCACACTAACACCGGTGCACACAGTAAAACCAGTGCACCCAGTAACACCGGTGCACACACTAACACCAGTGCACCCAGTAACACCGGTGCACCCAGTAACACCAGTGCACCCAGTAACACCGGTGCACCCAGTAACACCAGTGCACACAGGAACATCAGAGCACACTAACACCGGTGCACACAGTAACACCAGTGCACACAGGAACATCAGAGTACACTAACACCGGTGCACACAGTAACACCAGTGTACACAGTAACACCAGTACACACAGTAACACCAGTGCACACAGTAACACCAGTGCACACAGTAACACCAGTGCACACAGTAACACCAGTGCACCCAGTAACACCAGTGCACACAGTAACACCAGTGCACCCAGTAACACCGGTGCACACAGTAACACCAGTGCACACAGTAACACTAGTGAACACAGGAACATCAGAGCACACTAACACCGGTGCACACAGTAACACCCGTGCACACAGTAACACCAGTACACACATGAACATTAGAGCACACTAACACCAGTGCACACAGTAACACCAGTGCACACAGTAACATCAGTGCACCCAGTAACACCCGTGCTCACAGTAATACCAGTGCACACAGTAACACCAGTGCACACAGTAACATCAGTTCAAACAGTAACATCAGTGAACACAGTAACACCTGTGCACCCAGTAACACCAGTAAACACAGTAACACCAGTGCACACTGTAACACCAGTGCACACAGTAACATATGTTCACACAGTAACATCAGTGAACACAGTAACACCAGTGCACCCATTAACACCAGTACACATAGTAACATCAGTGCACACAGTAACACCAGTGCACCCAGTAACACCAGTGCTCACAGTAATACCAGTTCACACAGTAACACTAGTGCACACAGTAACATCAGTGTACACAGTAACACCAGTGTACAGAGTACACCGGTGCTCACTGTAACACCAGTGCACACAGTAACATCAGTGCACACAGTAACATCAGTGCACACAGTAACACCAGTGCACACAGTAACACCAGTGCACCCAGTAACACCAGTGCACGCAGTAACACCAGTGCACCCAGTAACACCAGTGCACCCAGTAACACCAATGCACACAGTAACACCAGTGCACCCAATAACATTTGTGCACACAGTAACACCAGTGCACCCAGTAACACCAGTGCACCCAATAACATTAGTGCACACAGTAACACCAGTGCACACATGAACATCAGAGCACACTAACACCGGTGCACACAGTAACACCAGTGCACACAGTAACACCAGTACACACATGAACATCAGAGCACACTAACCCAGTGCACACAGTAACACCAGTACACCCAGTAACACCAGTGCACCCAGTAACACCAGTGCACACAGTAACACCAGTGCTCCCAATAACACCATACACACAGTAACACCAGTGCACACAGTAACACCAGTGCACCCAGTAACACCAGTGCACCCAGTAACACCAGCGCACACAGTAACACCAGTGCACACAGTAACGCCAGTGCACCCAGTAACACCAGTGCACACAGTACCCCCCCCAGTGCACCCAGTAACACCAGTGCACACAGTAACACCAGTGCACCCAGTAACACCAGTGCACCCTGTAACACCAGTGCACACAGTAACACCAGTGCACCCAGTAACACCAGTGCACCCAGTAACACCAGTGCTCACAGTAACACCAGTGCACACAGTGCACACAGTAACACCAGTGCACCCAGTAACACCAGTGCACCCAGTAACACCAGTGCACCCAGTAACACCAGTGCACACAGTGCACACAGTAACACCAGTGCACCCAGTAACACCAGTGCACTCACTAACACCAGTGCACCCAGTAACACCAGTGCACACAGTACCCCCCCAGTGCACCCAGTAACACCAGTGCACACAGTAACACCAGTGCACACAGTACCCCCAGTGCACCAAGTAACACCAGTACTCACAGTAACACCAGTATTCACAGTAACACCAGTGCACCCAGTAACACCAGTACTCACAGTAACCCCAGTGCACACAGTACACAAGTGCACCCAGTAACACCAGTACACACAGTAACACCAGTGCTCACAGTAACATCAGTGCACTCAGTAACACCAGTGCACACAGCAAAACCAGTGTACACAGTAACACCAGTGCTCACAGTAACACCATTGCACACAGTAACACCAGTGCACACAGTAACATCAGTGAACACAGTAACCCAGTGCACCCAGTAACACCAGAGCACACAGTAACACCAGTGCACGCAGTAACACCAGTGCTCACAGTAACACCAGTGCACACAGTACCACCAGGTACACAGTAACACCAGTACACACAGTAACACCAGTGCACACAATAACACCAGTACACACAGTAACACCAGTACACACAGTAACACCAGTGCACACTGTAACACCAGTGCACACAGTAACATCAGTTCACACAGTAACATCAGTGAACACAGTAACACCGTGCACCCAGTAACACCAGTACACACAGTAACACCAGTGCACACTGTAACACCAGTGCACACAGTAACATCAGTTCACACAGTAACATCAGTGAACACAGTAACACCAGTGCACCCAGTAACACCAGTACACACAGTACATCAGTGCACACAGTAACACCAGTGCACCCAGTAACACCAGTGCTCACAGTAATACCAGTGCCACAGTAACACCAGTGCACACAGTAACATCAGTGTACACAGTAACACCAGTGTACAGAGTAACACCGGTGCTCACAGTAACACCAGTGCACACAGTAACACCAGGACTCACAGTAACACCAGTGCACCTGTAACACCAGTACTCACAGTAACACCAGTGCACACAGTAACACCAGTGCAACCCAGTAACACCACTACTCACAGTAATACCAGTACACACAGTAACACAGGGCACACAGTACCCCCAGTGCACACAGTAACACAATGCACCCAGTAAACACCAGTACTCACAGTAACACCAGTACTCAGAGTAACACCAGTGCACACAGTAACACCAGTACACACAGTAACACCAGTGCACCCAGTAACACCAGTGCACACAGTAACACCAGTGCTCACAGAAACATCAGTGAACACAGTAACACCAGTGCTCACAGTAACATCAGTGCACTCAGTAACACCAGTGCACACAGCAAAACCAGTGTACACAGTAACACCAGTGCTCACAGTAACACCATTGCACACCAGTAACACCAGTGCACACAGTAACATCAGTAAACACAGTAACACCAGTGCACCAGTAACACCAGTGCACACAGTAACACCAGTGCACGCAGTAACACCAGTGCTCACAGTAACACCAGTGCACACAGTACCACCAGTGTACACAGTAACACCAGTACACACAGTAACACCAGTGCACACAATAACACCAGTGCACACAGTAACACCAGTACACACGTAACACCAGTGCACCCAGTAACACCAGTGCACACAGTAACACCAGTGTACACAGTAACACCAGTACAAACAGTAACACCAGTACACACAGTAACACCAGTGTACACAGTAACACCAGTGCACACAGTAGCTTCAGTGCACACAGTAACAGCAGTGCACTCAGTAACACCAGTGGTGCACAAAATAACACCAGTGTACACAGTAACACCAGTGCACCAGTAACCCAGTGCACCCAGTAACACCAGTACACACAGTAACACCAGTGCACACAGGAACATCAGAGCACACTAACACCGGTGCATACAGTAACACCAGTGCAAACAGTAATATCAGTGAACACAGTAACACCAGTGCTTGCAGTAACACCAGTGCACACAGTAACACCAGTGCTCACAGTAATACCAGCACACAGTAATACCCGTGCACACAGTAACATCAGTTCACACAGTATTATCAGTGAACACAGTAACACCAGTGCACCCAGTAACACCAGTACACCAGTAACACCAGTGCACACTGTAACACCAGTGCACACAGTAACATCAGTTCACACAGTAACTCAGTGAACACAGTAACACCAGTGCACTCAGTAACACCAGTACACACAATAACATCAGTGCACCAGTAACACCAGTGCACCCAGTAACACCAGTGCCACAATACCCCCCAGTGCACCAGTAACACCAGTGCACACAGTTACACCAGTGCACCCAGTAACACCAGTGCACACAGTAACACCAGTGCACCCAGTAACACACACTTGCACCTTGTAACACCGTGCACACAGTACCCAGTGCACCCAGTAACACCAGTGCACCCAGTAACACCAGTGCTCACAGTAACACCTCTGCACTCAGTAACACCAGTGCACCCAGTAACACCAGTGCACACAGTAACATCAGTGCACCAAGTAACACCAGTACTCACAGTAACACCAGTACTCACAGTAAGACCAGTGCACCCAGTAACACCAGTACTCACAGTAACCCCAGTGCACACAGTAACACAAGTGCACCCAGTAACACCAGTACTCACAGTAACACCAGTACTCAGAGTAACACCAGTGCACACAGTAACACCAGTACTCACAGTAACACCAGTGCACCCTGTAACACAGTACTCACAGTACACCAGTGCACACAGTAACACCAGTGCACCCAGTAACACCACTACTCACAGTAATACCAGTATACACAGTAACACCAGTGCACACAGTACACACAGTAACCCAGTGCACACAGTACCCCCAGTGCACCCAATAACACCAGTACACCCAGTAACACCAGTGCACACAGTAACACCAGTGCACTCAGTAACACCAGTACTCACATTAACACCTGTACACACAGTAACACCAGTGCACACAGTAACATCAGTGCACATAGTAATACCAGTGCACCTAGTAACACCAGTGCACAAAGTAACACCAGTGCACACAGTAACACCAGTGCACCCACTAACACCAGTGCACGCAGTAACACCAGTGCCACAGGAACATCAGTGCACACAGTAACACCAGTGATCACAGTAACACCTGTACACACAGTCACACCAGTGTTCCCAGTAACACCAGAGCACACAGTAACACCAGTGCACACAGGAACATCAGAGCACACTAACACCGATGCACACAGTGACACTAGTGCACACAGTAACATCAGTGAACACAGTAACCAGTGTACAAAGTAACACCAGTGCTCACAGTAACACCGGTGAACACAGTGACACCTGTGCACACAGTAACACCAGTGAACACAGTAACACCAGTGCACCCATAACACCTGTGCTCACAGTAACACCAGTGAACACAGTAACACCAGTGAACACAATAACACCAGTGCACACAGTAACACCAGTGTACACAGTAACACCAGTGCACACAGTAACATAAGTGCACACAGTAACACCAGTGTTCACAGTATAATAAGTGCACACAGTAACATCAGTGCTCACAGTAACATCAGTGAGCACAGTAACACCAGTGCTCACAGTAACATCAGTGCACTCAGTAACACCAGTGCAC
Source organism: Procambarus clarkii (assembly GCF_040958095.1). Lineage (NCBI taxonomy): Eukaryota > Metazoa > Arthropoda > Malacostraca > Decapoda > Cambaridae > Procambarus > Procambarus clarkii. The sequence goes on along the minus strand of NC_091197.1, from coordinate 22,656,837 downwards.
ACAGCAAAACCAGTGTACACAGTAAGCAGTGTTCACAGTATAATCAGTGCACACAGTAACATCAGTGCTCACAGTAACATCAGTGAACACAGTAACCCAGTGCTCACAGTAACATCAGTGCACTCAGTAACACCAGTGCACACAGCAAAACCAGTGTACACAGTAACACCAGTGCTCACAGTAACACCATTGCACACAGTAACACCAGTGCACACAGTAACATCAGTGAACACAGTAACACCAGTGCACCCAGTAACACCAGAGCACACAGTAACACCAGTGCACGCAGTAACACCAGTGCTCACAGTAACACCAGTGCACACAGTACCACCAGTGTACACAGTAACACCAGTACACACAGTAACACCAGTGCACACAATAACACCATGCACACAGTAACACCTACACACAGTAACACCAGTGCACCCAGTAACACCAGTGCACACAGTAACAACAGTGTACACAGTAACACCAGTACATACAGTAACACCAGTACACACAGTAACACCAGTGTACACAGTAACACCAGTGCACACAGTAGCACCAGTGCACACAGTAACAGCAGTGCACTCAGTAACACCAGTGGTGCACAAAATAACACCAGTATACACAGTACACCAGTGCACACAGTAACACCAGTGCACCCAGTAACACCAGTACACACAGTAACACCAGTGACACAGGAACATCAGTGCACACTAACACCGTGCATACAGTAACACCAGTGCACAGAGTAATATCAGTGAACACAGTAACACCAGTGCTCACAGTAACACCAGTGCACCCAGTAACACCAGTGCTCACAGTAATACCAGTGCACATAGTAACACCAGTGCACACAGTAACATCAGTTCACACAGTAACATCAGTGAACACAGTAACACCAGTGCACCCAGTACACCAGTACACACAGTAACACCAGTGCACACTGTAACCCAGTGCACACAGTAACATCAGTTCACACAGTAACATCAGTGAACACAGTAACACCAGTGCATCCAGTAACACCAGTACACACAGTAACATCAGTGCACACAGTAACACCAGTGCACCCAGTAACACCAGTGCTCACAGTAATACCAGTGCACACAGTAACACCAGTGCACACAGTAACATCAGTGTACACAGTAACACCAGTGTACAGAGTAACACCGGTGCTCACAGTAACACCAGTGCACACAGTAACACCAGGACTCACAGTAACACCAGTGCACCCTGTAACACCAGTACTCACAGTAACACCAGTGCACACAGTAACACCAGTGCACCCAGTAACACCACTACTCACAGTAATACCAGTACACACAGTAACACCAGGGCACACAGTACCCCCAGTACACACAGTAACACAAGTGCACCCAGTAACACCAGTACTCAGAGTAACACCAGTACTCAGAGTAACACCAGTACACACAGTAACACCAGTACTCACAGTAACACCAGTGCACCCTGTAACACCAGTACTCACAGTAACACCAGTGCACACAGTAACACCAGTGCACCCAGTAACACCACTACTCACAGTAATACCAGTACACACAGTAACACCAGTGCACACAGTACCCCAGTGCACCCAGTAACACCAGTACACCCAGTAACACCAGTGCACACAGTAACACCAGTGCACTCAGTAACACCAGTACTCACAGTAACACCTGTACACACAGTAACACCAGTGCACACAGTAACATCAGTGCACATAGTAATACCAGTGCACCTAGTAACACCAGTGCACAAAGTAACACCAGTGCACACAGTAACACAGTGCACCCACTACACCAGTGCTCGCAGTAACACCAGTGCACACAGGAACATCAGTGCACACAGTAACACCAGTGATCACAGTAACACCTGTACACACAGTCACACCAGTGCACCCAGTAACACATGCACACAGTAACACCAGTGCACACAGGAACATCAGAGCACACTAACACCGATGCACACAGTGACACTAGTGCACACAGTAACATCAGTGAACACAGTAACACCAGTGTACAAAGTAACACCAGTGCTCACAGTAACACCGGTGAACACAGTGACACCTGTGCACACAGTAACACCAGTGAACACAGTAACACCAGTGCACCCAGTAACACCTGTGCTCACCGTAACACTGAACACAGTAACACCAGTGAACACAATAACACCAGTGCACACAGTAACACCAGTGTACACAGTAACACCAGTGCACACAGTAACATAAGTGCACACAGTAACACCAGTGTTCACAGTATAATCAGTGCACACAGTAACATCAGTGCTCACAGTAACATCAGTGAGCACAGTAACACCAGTGCTCACAGTAACATCAGTGCACTCAGTAACACCAGTGCACACAGCAAAACCAGTGTACACAGTAACACCAGTGTTCACAGTATAATCAGTGCACACAGTAACATCAGTGCTCACAGTAACATCAGTGAACACAGTAACACCAGTGCTCACAGTAACATCAGTGCACTCAGTAACACCATTGCACACAGCAAAACCAGTGTACACAGTAACACCAGTGCTCACAGTAACACCATTGCACACAGTAACACCAGTGCACACAGTAACATCAGTGAACACAGTAACACCAGTTCACCCAGTAACACCAAAGCACACAGTAACACCAGTGCACGCAGTAACACCAGTGCTCACAGTAACACCAGTGCACACAGTACCACCAGTGTACACAGTAACACCAGTACACACAGTAACACCAGTGCACACAATAACACCAGTGCACACAGTAACACCAGTACACACAGTAACACCAGTGCACCCAGTAACACCAGTGCACACAGTAACAACAGTGTACACAGTAACACCAGTACATACAGTAACACCAGTACACACAGTAACACCATGTACACAGTAACACCAGTGCACACAGTAGCACCAGTGCACACAGTAACAGCAGTGCACTCAGTAACCCAGTGGTGCACAAAATAACACCAGTGTACACAGTAACACCAGTGCACACAGTAACACCAGTGCACCCAGTAACACCAGTACACACAGTAATACCAGTGCACACAGTACACCAGTGCACACAGTAACATCAGTTCACACAGTAACATCAGTGAACACAGTAACACCAGTGCACCCAGTAACACAGTACACACAGTAACACCAGTGCACACTGTAACACCAGTGCACACAGTAACATCAGTTCACACAGTACATCAGTGAACACAGTAACACCAGTGCACCCAGTAACACCAGTGCACCCAATAACATTAGTGCACACAGTAACACCAGTGCACACAGTAACACCAGTACACACATGAACATCAGAGCACACTAACACCGGTGCACACAGTAACACCAGTGCACACAGTAACACCAGTACACACATGAACATCAGAGCACACTAACACCAGTGCACACAGTAACAGTACACCCAGTAACACCAGTGCACCCAGTAACACCAGTGCATTCAGTAACACCAGTGCTCCCAATAACACCAGTACACACAGTAACACCAGTGCACACAGTAACACCAGTGCACCCAGTAACACCAGTGCACCCAGTAACGCCAGCGCACACAGTAACACCAGTGCACACAGTAACGCCAGTGCACCCAGTAACACCAGTGCACACAGTACCCCCCCAGTGCACCCAGTAACACCGGTGCACACAGTAACACCAGTGCACCCAGTAACACCAGTGCACCCTGTAACACCAGTGCACACAGTAACACCAGTGCTCACAGTAACACAATTGCACACAGTAACACCAGTGCACACAGTAACATCAGTGAACACAGTAACACCAGTGCACCCAGTAACACCAGAGCACACAGTAACACCAGTGCACGCAGTAACACCAGTGTAACAGTAACACCAGTGCACACAGTACCACCAGTGTACACAGTAACACCAGTACACACAGTAACACCAGTGCACACAATAACACCAGTGCACACAATAACACCAGTGCACACAGTAACACCAGTACACACAGTAACACCAGTGCACCCAGTAACACCAGTGCACACAGTAACAACAGTGTACACAGTAACACCAGTACATACAGTAAACACCAGTACACACAGTAACACCAGTGTACACAGTAACACCAGTGCACACAGTAGCACCAGTGCACACAGTAACAGCAGTGCACTCAGTAACACCAGTGGTGCACAAAATAACACCAGTGTACACAGTAACACCAGTGCACACAGTAACACCAGTGCACCCAGTAACACCAGTACACACAGTAACACCAGTGCACACAGGAACATCAGTGAACACTAACACCGATGCATACAGTAACACCAGTGCACAGAGTAATATCAGTGAACACAGTAACACCAGTGCTCACAGTAACACCAGTGCACCCAGTAACACCAGTGCTCACAGTAATACCAGTGCACACAGTAACACCAGTGCACACAGTAACATCAGTTCACACAGTAACATCAGTGAACACAGTAACACCAGTGCACCCAGTAACACCAGTACACACAGTAACACCAGTGCACACTGTAACACCAGTTGCACACAGTAACATCAGTTCACACAGTAACATCAGTGAACACAGTAACACCAGTGCACCCAGTAACACCAGTACACACAGTAACATCAGTGCACACAGTAACACCAGTGCACCCAGTAACACCAGTGCTCACAGTAATACCAGTGCACACAGTAACATCAGTGTACACAGTAACACCAGTGTACAGAGTAACACCGGTGCTCACAGTAACACCAGTGCACCCTGTAACACCAGTACTCACAGTAACACCAGTGCACACAGTAACACCAGTGCACCCAGTAACTCCACTACTCACAGTACTACCAGTACACCACAGTAACACCAGTGCACACAGTACCCCCAGTGCACCCAGTAACACCAGTGCACCCAGTAACACCAGTGCACACAGTAACACCAGTGCACTCAGTAACACCAGTACTCACAGTAACACCTGTACACACAGTAACACCAGTGCACACTGTAACACCAGTGCACACAGTAACATCAGTTCACACAGTAACATCAGTGAACACAGTAACACCAGTGCACCCAGTAACACCAGTACACACAGTAACATCAGTGCACACAGTAACATCAGTGCACTCAGTAACACCAGTGCACACAGCAAAACCAGTGTACACAGTAAACACCAGTGCTCACAGTAACACCCTTGCACACAGTAACACCAGTGCACACAGTAACATCAGTGAACACAGTAACACCAGTGCACCCAGTAACACCAGAGCACACAGTAACACCAGTGCACGCAGTAACACCAGTGCTCACAGTAACACCAGTGCACACAGTACCACCAGTGTACACAGTAACACCAGTACACACAGTAACACCAGTGCACACAATAACACCAGTGCACACAGTAACACCAGTACACACAGTAACACCAGTGCACCCAGTAACACCAGTGCACACAGTAACAACAGTGTACACAGTAACACCAGTACATACAGTAACACCAGTACACACAGTAACACCAGTGTACACAGTAACACCAGTGCACACAGTAGCACCAGTGCACACAGTAACAGCAGTGCACTCAGTAACACCAGTGGTGCACAAAATAACACCAGTGTACACAGTAACACCAGTGCACACAGTAACACCAGTGCACCCAGTAACACCAGTACACACAGTAATACCAGTGCACACAGTAACACCAGTGCACACAGTAACATCAGTTCACACAGTAACATCAGTGAACACAGTAACACCAGTGCACCCAGTAACACCAGTACACACAGTAACATCAGTGCACACTGTAACACCAGTGCACACAGTAACATCAGTTCACACAGTAACATCAGTGAACACAGTAACACCAGTGCACCCAGTAACACCAGTGCACCCAATAACATTAGTGCACACAGTAACACCAGTGCACACAGTAACACCAGTACACACATGAACATCAGAGCACACTAACACCGGTGCACACAGTAACACCAGTGCACACAGTAACACCAGTACACACATGAACATCAGAGCACACTAACACCAGTGCACACAGTAACACCAGTACACCCAGTAACACCAGTGCACCCAGTAACACCAGTGCATTCAGTAACACCAGTGCTCCCAATAACACCAGTACACACAGTAACACCAGTGCACACAGTAACACTAGTGCACCCAGTAACACCAGCGCACCCTGTAACACCAGTGCACACAGTAACACCAGTGCACCCAGTAACACCAGTGCACCCAGTAACACCAGTGCTCGCAGTAACACCAGTGCACACAGTGCACACAGTAACACCAGTGCACCCAGTAACACCAGTGCACACAGTAACACCAGTGCACCAAGTAACACCAGTGCAGACAGTAACACCAGTGCACCCAGTAACACCAGTGCACTCACTAACACCAGTGCACCCAGTAACACCAGTGCGCACAGTACCCCCCCAGTGCACCCAGTAACACCAGTGCACACAGTAACACCAGTGCACACAGTACCCCCAGTGCACCAAGTAACACCAGTATTCACAGTAACACCAGTGCACCCAGTAACACCAGTACTCACAGTAACCCCAGTGCACACAGTAACACAAGTGCACCCAGTAACACCAGTACTAACAGTAAAACCAGTACTCACAGTAACACCAGTGCACACAGTAACACCAGTACTCACAGTAACAGCAGTGCACCCTGTACCACTAGTACTCACAGTAACACCAGTGCAAACAGTAACACCAGTGCACCCAGTAACACCACTACTCACAGTAATACCAGTACACACAGTAACACCAGTGCACACAGTACCCCAGTGCACCCAGTAACACCAGTGCACCCAGTAACACCAGTGCACACAGTAACACCAGTGCACTCAGTAACACCAGTACTCACAGTAACACCTGTACACACAATAACACCAGTGCACACAGTAACATCAGTGCACACAGTATTACCAGTGCACCCAGTAACACCAGTGCACACAGTAACACCAGTGCACACAGTAACACCAGTGCACACAGGAACATCAGAGCACACTAACACCGGTGCACACAGAAACGCCAGTGCACACAGGAACATCAGAGCACACTAACACCGTTGCACACAGTAACACCAGTGCACACGGGAACATCAGAGCACACTAACACTGGTGCACACAGTAACACCAGTGCACACAGGAACATCAGAGCACACTAATACCGGTGCACACAGTAACACCAGTGCACCCAGTAACACCAGTGCACACTGGAACATCAGAGCACACTAACACCGGTGCACACAGTAAAACCAGTGCACCCAGTAACACCGGTGCACACACTAACACCAGTGCACCCAGTAACACCGGTGCACCCAGTAACACCAGTGCACCCAGTAACACCGGTGCACCCAGTAACACCAGTGCACACAGGAACATCAGAGCACACTAACACCGGTGCACACAGTAACACCAGTGCACACAGGAACATCAGAGTACACTAACACCGGTGCACACAGTAACACCAGTGTACACAGTAACACCAGTACACACAGTAACACCAGTGCACAGTAACACCAGTGCACACAGTAACACCAGTGCACACAGTAACACCAGTGCACCCAGTAACACCAGTGCACACAGTAACACCAGTGCACCCAGTAACACCGGTGCACACAGTAACACCAGTGCACACAGTAACACTAGTGAACACAGGAACATCAGAGCACACTAACACCGGTGCACACAGTAACACCAGTACACACATGAACATTAGAGCACACTAACACCAGTGCACACAGTAACACCAGTGCACACAGTAACATCAGTGCACCCAGTAACACCCGTGCTCACAGTAATACCAGTGCACACAGTAACACCAGTGCACACAGTAACATCAGTTCACACAGTAACATCAGTTCACACAGTAACACCTGTGCACCAGTAACACCAGTAAACACAGTAACACCAGTGCACACTGTAACACCAGTGCACACAGTAACATCAGTTCACACAGTAACATCAGTGAACACAGTAACACCAGTGCACCCATTAACACCAGTACACATAGTAACATCAGTGCACACAGTAACACCAGTGCACCCAGTAACACCAGTGCTCACAGTAATACCAGTTCACACAGTAACACCAGTGCACACAGTAACATCAGTGTACACAGTAACACCAGTGTACAGAGTAACACCGGTGCTCACTGTAACACCAGTGCACACAGTAACATCAGTGCACACAGTAACATCAGTGCACACAGTAACACCAGTGCACACAGTAACACCAGTGCACCCAGTAACACCAGTGCACGCAGTAACACCAGTGCACCCAGTAACACCAGTGCACCCAGTAACACCAATGCACACAGTAACACCAGTGCACCCAATAACATTTGTGCACACAGTAACACTAGTGCACCCAGTAACACCAGTGCACCCAATAACATTAGTGCACACAGTAACACCAGTGCACACATGAACATCAGAGCACACTAACACCGGTGCACACAGTAACACCAGTGCACACAGTAACACCAGTACACACATGAACATCAGAGCACACTAACACCAGTGCACACAGTAACACCAGTACACCCAGTAACACCAGTGCACCCAGTAACACCAGTGCACACAGTAACACCAGTGCTCCCAATAACACCAGTACACACAGTAACACCAGTGCACACAGTAACACCAGTGCACCCAGTAACACCAGTGCACCCAGTAACACCAGCGCACACAGTAACACCAGTGCACACAGTAACGCCAGTGCACCCAGTAACACCAGTGCACACAGTACCCCCCCAGTGCACCCAGTAACACCAGTGCACACAGTAACACCAGTGCACCCAGTAACACCAGTGCACCCTGTAACACCAGTGCACACAGTAACACCAGTGCACCCAGTAACACCAGTGCACCCAGTAACACCAGTGCTCACAGTAACACCAGTGCACACAGTGCACACAGTAACACCAGTGCACCCAGTAACACCAGTGCACCCAGTAACACCAGTGCATCCAGTAACACCAGTGCACACAGTGCACACAGTAACACCAGTGCACCCAGTAACACCAGTGCACTCACTAACACCAGTGCACCCAGTAACACCAGTGCACACAGTACCCCCCCAGTGCACCCAGTAACACCAGTGCACACAGTAACACCAGTGCACACAGTACCCCCAGTGCACCAAGTAACACCAGTACTCACAGTAACACCAGTATTCACAGTAACACCAGTGCACACAGTAACATCAGTTCACACAGTAACATCAGTGAACACAGTAACACCTGTGCACCCAGTAACACCAGTAAACACAGTAACACCAGTGCACACTGTAACACCAGTGCACACAGTAACATCAGTTCACACAGTAACATCAGTGAACACAGTAACACCAGTGCACCCATTAACACCAGTACACATAGTAACATCAGTGCACACAGTAACACCAGTGCACCCAGTAACACCAGTGCTCACAGTAATACCAGTTCACACAGTAACACCAGTGCACACAGTAACATCAGTGTACACAGTAACACCAGTGTACAGAGTAACACCGGTGCTCACTGTAACACCAGTGCACACAGTAACATCAGTGCACACAGTAACATCAGTGCACACAGTAACACCAGTGCACACAGTAACACCAGTGCACCCAGTAACACCAGTGCACGCAGTAACACCAGTGCACCCAGTAACACCAGTGCACCCAGTAACACCAATGCACACAGTAACACCAGTGCACCCAATAACATTTGTGCACACAGTAACACTAGTGCACCCAGTAACACCAGTGCACCCAATAACATTAGTGCACACAGTAACACCAGTGCACACATGAACATCAGAGCACACTAACACCGGTGCACACAGTAACACCAGTGCACACAGTAACACCAGTACACACATGAACATCAGAGCACACTAACACCAGTGCACACAGTAACACCAGTACACCCAGTAACACCAGTGCACCCAGTAACACCAGTGCACACAGTAACACCAGTGCTCCCAATAACACCAGTACACACAGTAACACCAGTGCACACAGTAACACCAGTGCACCCAGTAACACCAGTGCACCCAGTAACACCAGCGCACACAGTAACACCAGTGCACACAGTAACGCCAGTGCACCCAGTAACACCAGTGCACACAGTACCCCCCCAGTGCACCCAGTAACACCAGTGCACACAGTAACACCAGTGCACCCAGTAACACCAGTGCACCATGTAACACCAGTGCACACAGTAACACCAGTGCACCCAGTAACACCAGTGCACCCAGTAACACCAGTGCTCACAGTAACACCAGTGCACACAGTGCACACAGTAACACCAGTGCACCCAGTAACACCAGTGCACCCAGTAACACCAGTGCATCCAGTAACACCAGTGCACACAGTGCACACAGTAACACCAGTGCACCCAGTAACACCAGTGCACTCACTAACACCAGTGCACCCAGTAACACCAGTGCACACAGTACCCCCCCAGTGCACCCAGTAACACCAGTGCACACAGTAACACCAGTGCACACAGTACCCCCAGTGCACCAAGTAACACCAGTACTCACAGTAACACCAGTATTCACAGTAACACCAGTGCACCCAGTAACACCAGTACTCACAGTAACCCCAGTGCACACAGTAACACAAGTGCACCCAGTAACACCAGTACTTACAGTAAAACCAGTACTCACCGTAACACCAGTGCACACAGTAACACCAGTACTCACAGTAACAGCAGTGCACCCTGTAACACCAGTACTCACAGTAACACCAGTGCAAACAGTAACACCAGTGCACCCAGTAACACCACTACTCACAGTAATACCAGTACACACAGTAACACCAGTGCACACAGTACCCCCAGTGCACTCAGTAACACCAGTGCACCCAGTAACACCAGTGCACACAGTAACACCAGTGCACTCAGTAACACCAGTGCACTCAGTAACACCAGTACTCACAGTAACACCTGTACACACAGTAACACCAGTGCACACAGTAACATCAGTGCACACAGTAATACCAGTGCACCCAGTAACACCAGTGCACACAGTAACACCAGTGCACACAGTAACACCAGTGCACACAGGAACATCAGAGCACACTAACACCGGTGCACACAGTAACGCCAGTGCACACAGGAACATCAGAGCTCACTAACACCGTTGCACACAGTAACACCAGTGCTTTCGGGAACATCAGAGCACACTAACACCGGTGCACACAGTAACACCAGTGCACACAGGAACATCAGAGCACACTAATACCGGTGCACACAGTAACACCAGTGCACCCAGTAACACCAGTGCACACTGGAACATCAGAGCACACTAACAACAGTGCACACAGTAAAACCAGTGCACCCAGTAACACCGGTGCACACACTAACACCAGTGCACCCAGTAACACCAGTGCACCCAGTAACACCAGTGCACCCAGTAACACCGGTGCACCCAGTAACACCAGTGCACACAGGAACATCAGAGCACACTAACACCGGTGCACACAGTAACACCAGTGCACACAGGAACATCAGAGTACACTAACACCGGTGCACACAGTAACACCAGTGTACACAGTAACACCAGTACACACAGTAACACCAGTGCACACAGTAACGCCAGTGCACACAGTAACACCAGTGCACACAGTAACACCAGTGCACCCAGTAACACCAGTGCACACAGTAACACCAGTGCACCCAGTAACACCGGTGCACACAGTAACACCAGTGCACACAGTAACACTAGTGCACACAGGAACATCAGAGCACACTAACACCGGTGCACACAGTAACACCAGTGCACCCAGTAATACCGGTGCACACAGTAACACCAGTGCACCCAGTAACACCGGTGCACACAGTAACACCAGTGCACACAGTAACACCAGTGCACACAGGAACATCAGAGCACAGTAACACCAGTGCACACAGGAACATCAGAGCACACTATCACCGGTGTACACAGTAACACCGGTGCACACAGTAACACCAGTGCACACAGTAACACCAGTGCACCCAGTAACACCGGTGCACACAGTAACACCAGTGCACACAGGAACATCAGAGCACACTAACACCGGTGCACACAGTAACACCAGTGCACACAGTAACACCAGTGCACTCACCAGTCACCACAGAATACCTAATAACGAAAGTGAACATCATAATAATGCTCAAAGTGCATCTGTTAGCAAACAACTTCAAAATGGATACTAACGGGGAAGAACATCTCATTATACAACAATGAAATTGCAATGGAGTTCACAATAGAATAAATGGCATCATACAGTACGTCCGTGAACACCAAACTGACGTCATAGTGCTACAAGAAACACTGGTGGGTGATGACTTCAGCCCAAGACTCAGGGGTTATCAGAAGTTCTCCCTTCCCGCTGGGGAAAGAAAACGGGGCCTCACTACCTTTGTAAGTAACAACATTCCTGCACAGATTATTGATGACCACATGGGGGATAAGTATGAGTCATTGGGGGTAACCCTTAACTTAAACAATAATGCCCTACATATAATCAACTTATATGTGCCACAGAGTAAACTTGACCTTGACACACTACCTGAATTTGTTAATGAAGAACCTACCCTGCTGGTCGGTGATCTTAATGTCAGACACCCACACTTTGGTGCCAACTGTCATCAGCCCAATGTCAATGGACGGAAACTGTCACTCTATGTCAGGGGAAATGAAAACCTAAGAATCCTGGGTGATGAACAGCCAACTCACCTCAGAGGAGGAAGATTAGACTATGCTCTCCTGCTGAATGCACAGGACACGGATGCCAGTACACACATTGTGCACAGTTTATGTAGTGAGTACTGGGCATTGATTACCACCGTCGACATGAGCAAGAGAAAGAAAGAAACGAATAAAAGAAAAAGGTTATCACTCGGACCGGATATGAGGCCGCACTTCATAAACAGGATGAGTGACTTGTTCACGGAATACCAAATCCCAGAAGACATTGATACATTTGTTGATGACCTTAATAACCAAATTGAGAACTGTTTCCGAGTTCCGGCCCGCACGACTGGGCGCAGTAACCCTCAGAAGAAGAAAATAAAATGGTATGAGAACGATTACATAAAGATGCTCAATGCAAATGTTAGGAGCATGAGTAGAGAGTACCGGAGACATTCCACTGAAAGAACCAAGAACTGTTCAAAACTGTGTCAAGTAGCCAAGGAAGAGTAGATTAGAGAGGTGGAAAGACAATGGCTTGAATTCACTAGCTCCATTGGAAGAGATACATCTGCAAGACAAGTATGGGCAAAAATTCAGATAGCTAAGGGAAGCAGAGCCCGGCCTGCGGCTCACAAAGACCCCCAGGGTAAGGCTGAAGAACTAATTCACAAGTGGAGTGATGCAGCATCCTCCTCCTCACTCTTTGCAGAAGTAAGCAGGGAACAGCTCCTCCGACATAATGACAGAAGGATTAGGATAACAAGAGCACAATCTAGTGTTGACGAGTATGGGGAACCAATCACACCCCAGGAAGTAAAGGGCGCTATGAAAAAAGGGTAAAAGTACAGCACCTGGTGAAGATGGTGTCACCTATGATATACTCAATGTACTGTGTAAAGTGTCTGGGAATCTACTACTCCACCTGTTTAACAAATCATTCCTAAGTGGAGTGTTGCCCACACAATGGAAACATGCAATAATTGTTCCCATACCGAAACCCAATGACCCTGGCAATTACAGATCTATCAGTCTTATGTCATGCACTTGCAAGATGCATGAAAGAATCATTCTAAACAGACTGTTGCACAAAATAGGCAGGTTAGGGGAGGGGGGTCAATGGATTTGTTAAAGGACGGAGCACAGCAAATTGTATAGTTAATTACCTGGCTAATGACACAGCTAAGTACTCTGTATTTGTCGACATCAAAGGAGCTTTCGACAAATCACAGGGGATTGCGATCCTGGACGAGCTTGCATGCATGTGTGTCAAGGGAAGACTCATGAAATGGATTGAAGACTCTCACAGGGAGAAAAGCCAAGATCTGCTTCAATGGAGCAGTCTCCAGAACAATGAATATGGAACTCGGGAACCCCCAAGGAGGAGTCTTAAGTCCACACTATTCAATATAATTATGAACGCCATTGCAAATATTGATTTTCCGGAAGGAACACAACAAGTGGGATATACAGATGATGTTCTAATACAAGCTCCCACCTTGGGAAAAATTAAACAGTCTATTGAACTCCTTGGAAGGAAATGTATTGAGCTCGGTTTCACTCTCTCCACAAACAAGACAGAAGGATACTCTTATCACATGAGGGGAGAAAATGAAGAACTACAAATTAATGGTGTAACACTTGAATGGGTTGACCACTATCGGTACCTTGACGTCACTGTCGGCTCTAACAAGAGGAAGAAAGAGGAGCTCAACCAACTCATAGGAACATGCAAAAGTCGACTCAATGCACTGAAAAGCCATGACTTGGAATGAGCATGGAGCCTCTATTGTCGTGCTAAAAATGATGTACACAGCCTATGTGCGCTCCGTCATAGACTATGCAGCACTAGTTTTATGCACCTACTCCCAAAGCGATATGAAAAGGCTCGAAAGCATTCAGAATGAAGCCATGACAATCATTCTTGGAGTTCCAAGAACTGCCAAAAACGTCCAATCTACGAGAGGAGTTGTCCCTCCCCAGTGTTAAATGTAGAATTAAGGAGCTGAATGCTAAGCTTGCAATTAGGCAACCCGTTCTCGCACTTTCGTATAGTCAATATTGACTTATTAAATACGTGCATATGTGACATACTAATTTATTGTGAATATTTTAGTTTACCTTGAAAAGCTTCATAGAAAACACCCACCTTACCTAACCTTCTTAGTATGTTAAGATAAGCATCTTATTGCTTCGTAATTACAATTATTACTTAACCTATTATAGGTGTAGGTTATGGCTTGAATTTAATAAGTCAATAGTGACTGTAAGAAAGTGCGAGAACGGGTTGAATTAGGATAGCCAGAGATCCCCATTGCAATGATATTGCTAGGAAAAAACTGAGTTCTGTGCTACTTTCAGGGGGAAACAGAAGAAGCAAAAATGGCATCACAGATCAATCTGCTACCTCGAAGAACCTCACCTGATTGAGCAAGCCCGTGAGGTCATGCCTGTAGAGAGGTTACCTCCCTGGGAGGATGACTCACGCAAGATTATCATCAATGAAATGGCAATTAAAAAATCCAACAAGATACCACAAGAAATGAAGCACACGTATCTCGAGGAAATTTATAAAGAAGCCGGAGATGAACTACATCAAATCTACACTGATGAGTCATCTAATCCTGTCAATGGCAGGGCTGGTGCAGCATACACTGCAATTAAGGATAATGCTTTCCAACGCAGAACCCCCCTTCCAGTTCAGCTCGTTGATGCCATGAGGGGGGCTTAGTGGGCGGCTGCCGGAGTGTGATGCTCCTTGGGACAGTCCTCTGTCCTTTTGTGGCCTTGTGCGCCTGCTGCTGTCCTCTCTAATTGTGCTGAACGACTTTTCCTTTTCCTTCTGTTTCGTTTTTCTCCCCCCTCTTCTCCTATTTGCTTGTCGTTTCCTGCCGACCTTTTGCTTGTTTTGGTTATTCCTTTAACTTCTTCTATTTTGATGCCCGGGTGCTTGAGGAGGCATACTCTTGCACCCGTAGGTACCCAGGTACCCGACGTACCCAACGTCGAGAGCGAGGGGAACCTTTTATTGTCAATCCCCCTTTCGTCACTGAACCCGATCTCGGCGGACTGACGGTTCTTAAGGTGGCGTTTGTGGGGTGTACACTCACGACACACCCCTAGGGGAACCCCGGCTTGATCGGCGATAGCTTCTTGTTGGGTGTCCTACCTCTAATTGTGGCTCCATGGTGGATGTGGGGGCACATTCGTGAGTGAAAGTGTTTCTTTTCGTGTCTATGTTGCTGAATGTTCCTCTTGTACCCTCTCAGGCTCGTGGGGTGGGCGACCGAGCCCCCGAGTCGGACTGTATTGGAAGACCGGGCTCTGTAGCCCCCGCTGCATTGGGCACCGACCTTGCTCCTCCTTTGACCCTCCTGACTACTCCCCTCGGCTCCCCTCCCTTCTCTGTGGCTCTGTGGTTGAGTCGAGCCCCAAGCCCCCGGTGGTGACCACCTCGTCCCATGGCACGGCTCAGTCTCTAGTTGTGACTACTACGCCTTTTAACCCCTCTCTCTCTGGGGGTTCTCAACGCCGTCCTCGACACGGCCGCACTCACTCGATTCCTTCCCATTCTGATGCCTATCAAGCCTTGTTTGGTCCCGCTTCGTGGGTCAAATACTTTGATCTCCTCCCCTCTTGATTCTGCACCTCCTGACGATTTCTTCCTTCATAGGCACCTTGTTGATTCCGTAGATGCCTCTGTCACCTTCAACCCCACCCGTCTCGGTACACGTGTCGTTGCTGCTCCTTCTCAGGATGCGGCCTCTTGCTTGGCTACTTTATCCTACCTTGGCGAGACCCCTGTTCGGGTCTCCAAGAACGCTCGGTTGAATGCCAGTGTTGGCACTATTCTCCTTCTGCCCCATGTTGCGACCGGTGTTCGGAATCTGCAGGACTGCCACGATGATATTCAGCATATCCTTGAGGCCCAGGGCCATTCTGTCTTCCGGTTAGACACATTTACTCGTCCCCCTCGTGGTCGTCGCCGTCAGCCCCTTCGGGTTGTAAAGATTACTTTTGATGGTAGGACCCTTCCACCCTCTGTCATTCTTGCTGGTGCCAGGTGCTCTGTCCAGGTGTACATTCCTTCACGTAGGCTTTGTAACAAGTGCTGGAGATTTGGGCATGGTGCCCTCCGCTGCTCTGGGACTGTCTCTCTCTGTCCTTTGTATGGGGGCGATGGTCACTCTAAGTCGGAGTGCACTTCTCCCCAGGCTCGCTGCCTCAACTGCGGTGAGGCCCATCCTACCTTCTCCCGTGCCTGTATCCATTACAAGCTTGAAGCTGCTATCGTCAACTTGAAGCACCAGGAGCGTCTATCTTTTCCTGAGGCGAGGCGCCAGGTTCGCCGGCTCCCGCCTTATGCTAACGTCTCTTATGCTCGCGTGTTGCGCTCTTCTTCTCGTCCTTCACACCTTCATCAGACTCAACCGTTTCCGGGCCTTAAACCCTGATACGCCTACTGCCCCCTCCTCTGTTCCTTTGAGTTCTGTCCCGAAGGGTCCCCCTTCTGGTCCTCTGTCTGGGGTTCCCCTTCTTTCTACCCGGTCTGTCATGTCTCCTGTGTCTTCTTCCTCGTCTCCCTCCGATCCTCCTTACCATCCTTCTCTTCCGTCTATCGACTCTCCCCGCCGCCTGTCAGTGCGGGCTGATGTTCATCGCTGTTCTAACGGCCGTCGTGTGTGCTCTCGTTCTGCTTCTCCTGTTGAGACGCTGGAATCCGTTGCCCAGTACGTAGTTGTTGGGACACCGGTCTCTTTACGTCAGAAGCGTAAGCCTGGCTCCTCTCCTTCTTCCTCCCCAGGGGGTAAGAAGGCTTCGTTTTCTTCCTCGGCCCCTACTACTGGCTCTATTGCTCCTTCCCCTCCCATTTCGGTAGTTGCTCCCCCTGTTCCTGCTATGGAGGTTTCTTTGGCCCCCGCTTCCCTCTCAGTTGCTGCCCTTGCTGAGGTGCGCTCCCCTCTTCCTGCTGCTGTCCTTGCCTGCTGCTCTCGGTTGCTTCCTCCTCCTCCTCCGGTCCCCGCCCGTCCACCTCTGGTCTGTTCTCCCGCTTCCTTCCCTCCGTCTTTGCTCAGTTTACCCATGCCCCCTAACCCTGACTTTGCTGACCCTGATCTTCTTTAACGTGCTATGTTGCTCTTTCGCCTTTGTTTCTTATTTGTTTTCTATTGTTGTCCTTTCTCTTCTCGTCGATGTCCATTCTTCTATGGAACGTTTGGGGTTATTACGCCAATTTCCTTGAACTCCAACTTCTGATTTCGCGGTTTTCGCCCCTTTGTGTCTGTCTCCAGGAGCCGATGCTAGGTGCTCGTCCTGGTCGCATTCGTGGCTATTCCTTTCTCCCCCCCCCCCTCTCGGTTGTTGCTGGGGCTCCCAACTTTTCCACTCTATTGATTCGCTTCGATTTTCACTTTGTCCTCTTACTTTTTCCTTCGCCTCGCCATTGTTCTGCAGCTCATATCTTTGTGGGGAAATGGTACACCGTTTGTTCCATTTATCTACCCCCGAGTGTCCCGCTTTCTCTTCCTGATCTGAAACACCTATTGGACTCCTTGCCGGAGCCTGTGCTCCTGCTGGGTGATTTCAATTGTCGTCATTCCCATTGGGGTGATGTTCTGACGAACACCCGAGGTCGCTTTCTTGAGCCGTTTATCCTCTCTTCTTCCCTGTCTCTTCTGAATTCTGGTGAGCCCATGCATTTAGACTCTTGGACTCGCACCCTTTACTGTCTTGATCTTTCTCTTTGCTAGTCTTCTCTTCACTTAGATTTCACGTGGCAGGTTCTTGATGACCTCCATGGCAGTGACCATTTCCCCATCCGTGTTACCTTTTTCTCTTTTCACCCTCCCCTCTCCTTCCCTAGGTGGCAGTTTGCTAAAGCGGACTGGAACCTATTTAACCTCAGTGCTGCTCTCTCTGACCTCTCCCTTCTGCCTCTCCCTCGCTCTCTCCTCCTTTTTCATGACACTGTCTTCGACGCTGCCCTCCGCTCTAGTCCTCGCTCTTCCTCTCAGGGTCCATGGAAGTGCGTTCCCTGGTGGAATGCTGACTGTGCTCGGGCTGTCCGCTGTAAGCATGCAGCCTGGAAGAGGCACCGCCGTCGGCAGACGGCCGATTCTTTTCTTTTCTTTCGGAAGGCGAGTGCGGTGGCCTGTAGGGCCATCCGTATGGCTAAACGCGAATGTTAGGCATCTTATGTCTCCACCATTACGTCCGAAACTCCTCTGCCGCAGATCTGGAAGCATATCTGCAAGATAGCGGGTAAGTTCATTCCCGATGTTTCCCCGGTCCTTCACCTCCGTGGTACTCTTGTGGCGGGCCCGTTGCAGGTCGCTACCGAACTGGGTTCCCACTTTTCTTCTGTTAGCTCTGGTCTTCATCTTCCCCAATCTTTCCTTCTTCGTAAACCTGTCCTTGAATCTCCTCCTTTAGATTTCTGCACTCGTCTTCGACTTCCCTATAACGATCCCTTCTCTCTCTTTCTCTCTCTGAACTTCGTTCTGCCCTGGCCCTCTGCGGTTCTACGGCGGCGCGCTCCGATGGCATTCATTATGAGATGCTTCGCCATCTCCCTCCGTGCACGTCTCAGTATTTACTGAGTCTGTATAATCGGATCTGGGAGTCGTCGTCAGTCCCTGAGGACTGGCTCGATGCCGTTGTCCTCCCTGTTCGCAAACCAGGGTCTCTGGGAACATCCCCTAAGGACTTTCGCCCTAATGCCCTCAAAAGTTGTGTCAGCAAACTCTTTGAACGTATGGTTAACGTTCGTCTGATGTGGTTCCTGGAACACCATCACCTCCTCTCCCCTTCTCAATTTGGTTTCTGTAAGTGCCGCAGCACAACAGATGTCCTGGTGAACTTGGAGGTCTATATTCGTACTGCTTTTGCTGCAAAGACCTCCGTTGTTACCGTTCTTTTTGACCTGAAAAGGCTTACGACACCACTTGGCGATATCATATTTTATCCCTGCTTCATTCTTTTGGCCTTCGTGGTCATCTCCCTTTCTTTCTCCGCAGCTTCCTCTCTCGTCGTTCCTTTAGGGTGAGGCTTGGTACCACTCTCTCTGCCTCTTTTCAGCAATACGAAGGTGTGCCCCAGGGTAGTGTTCTGAGCACTACTCTTTTTCTGGTTGCCCTCAATGGTCTTCTTTCCTCTCTTCCTTCAGGCTCTCCGCTGGCTCCGCTAACCTAACCTAACCGCTGGCTCTCCGCTGGCTCCGCTCCGCTCAGGCTCTCCACTCTCCGCTCTCTATGTCGATGATTTTTTTTATCTTACCCTTTGCTGTCAAGGTGATGATTCGCCTCTCCTTCAACGCCGGCTTCAACTTGCGATTGATGCCGTGTCTTGGGCCACCGATCATGGCTTCAAGATCTCTACTACTAAGACTTGTGCCATGACTTTTACTCGGAAACGGGTCGTTCTTCGTCCCTCTTTGTCACTTTATGGTCATCCCCTTGAGTAAAAAGATTCCGCGAAGCTTTTGGGGTTATTCTTTGACACTCGTTTTTCTTGGTCTCCCCATATCTCTTACCTCCGTGTTGAGTGCTCTAAAGCCAATTCCCTCCTTCGGGTATTGTCCCATACTTCTTGGGGAGCGGATAGGCGCACTCTCCTTGCTTTACATTCCTCTTTCGTCCTGTCTAAGCTCGATTATGGTTGCCCTGCTTACTCGTCTGCTTCTCCTTCTACTCTTCGCCGTCTTGATGCTTTGCACCATACTGTGTTGTGCCTCGGTTCTGGTGCCTTTCGTTCGACTCCCGTCCTCAGCTTGTATGTTGACAGTGGCGTCCTATCTCTCCAGGACCGCCGTGATCGCTACTGTCTTCGCTATCTTACGCGGTCCTTGCAACATCCTTCCTCTCGCCTCTGTCGTGCTTTAACTTTTTCCCCTCCTGCTGTGCCTGTTCCTCTTCACCACCTCCCTCTTTCTGTCCGGTTATCTCGCTTACAGGATTCTCTTTCTATTCGTATTTCTAATATTTCTCCTCGTGTTGTTCCTTCTTTGCCCCCGTGGAGTCCCCCTTCCCCAGTTTTGTACATCCTTGACCCACATCACTGAAGCTTTTACCCCTCCTATGGTTCTAAAACGCCTTTTCCTTCAGCACTTTTCTTCTCACTCCCACTCCGTTTCCGTCTTCACCGATGGGTCTAAGTCTGCAGACGGTGTTGGCTACTCTGTTGTTTTTCCTGATCACACTTATATGTATCGTTTACCTCCGGAGACTAGCATCTTCACAGCGAAGCTTTATGCTATTCTCTATGCTCTTCGTCTCTTGCTCTCTCGTTGTCAATCTTCCTTTGTGGTTGTTGTTGACTCTCGTAGTGCCCTCGTGGCTCTCGGGTCCTTTAATCTGGTTCATCCAGTTGCTGTCGAGATCCAGCAACTGGATCTCGGCTGTTTCTTGTTCACAGTTAATTTAAGTTGGTTGAGTTTTGTTGGGTTCCCAGCCATATTGGTGTATCTTTAAATGAAGGTGCGGATGCTGCAGCCAGGGAAGCTGTCTGCTCTTGTCCCATCTCTCATAAAGGTATTCCTTATTCCGACTTTTACCCGGTTATCCATTTCTCCATTCTTACCCGTTGGCAGGCTTGTTGGTCGTCTGTTACTGGTAACAAACTACGTTCTCTTAAAAGTTGTGTGTCCTCGTGGCCGTCCTCCTGCCATCGTAACCGGCGATGGGAAATGGCTCTAGCGAGGTTACATATTGGCCATACTCGCTTAACTCATGTCACTTGATGGAGCGCCGCCCTGCTCCTTATTGTCCTAATTGTATTGTCCCTCTTACGGTCGTGCATATCCTTGTTGAATGTCCTGACTTCCGGGACGAGCGAGTGTCTTGTTTTCCGGCCGTCCCCCGCGGTCGCTTGTCTCTTGATAGAATTCTTGGTGACTCGGATACTTTTGATATCGTTCACCTTATGCATTTCTGTTCTCATATTGGCATCCTTGGTGATATTTAGCACCCACTGATTATCCCGCACATTTGATGGTGCTACATAGCCTTCCCGGTTTGGTGCCTTCTTTTTGATAATTACTTACTTTCCAACGCAGAAATGAAGAAAAAGCGCGTATTGAGAACTATGCCTCTTCAACGCAAGCAGAGCTAACTGTCATTGTTATGGCGTTAAGGTTTCTTGAACGGAACACTAATGGTGCTGTGATTTGCACTGATTCAAAAGGAGCACTTCAAAACCTAAGTAAAAATCGGGCAGAAAATCTTGCAACAGTCGCTGAAAATAAGAGAGCTGTGAGAGTACTTACCAATCAGGGAAGAGTTATCAAGTTTCTGTGGATCCCCTCCCATGTTGGAATATGTAGGAATGAACGAGAAGATGTGCTGGCTGCTGAAGGCGCTGAAAGAGACCATATTGAATACTTCATACCCAAGACTCTACTACAAATTAGAGGTATTGTCAGGCAACATCACCGTGACAGGGTAACTGAGGACATGAGGATAGAAGCACAAACCAGTGAATCTGTACGATGGTACAACATGGTTGCAGCTGGCAATCCCAATCATTATGGACGAAGAGGAGGTGGTCGCGGGAGAGAATCAGTAATAGCGAGAATCCGTCTTGGATACAAATATCCATGGAGGTACGGCATGGAAACAACTGTTGATCAGAGAAGTTGCAGAATCTGTGATGAGAGTGACGGACACCGCCTAGACCACTATCTATGTGAATGTGAATACCTGAGAGACATTAGAAGTATATGTAGAATAATAAACCCCACATTGTTTGAATTAGGAAAACACTATTTGTCAAATATTGATACTGTTCTTAAAAGATTTCCCCATTTTGCACCCGCAAGATAACGTAAGCTTTTAAGGGTTGATAGATGTTAATTTTCTTGTTTGAGGAGCTGTTCACTTGAGACAGTTAAGCAAGTTCCAGCTGTGTCTAGGTACAAGTGACTGGATGAACAACCCAGCGGGTTTTCTTCCTTTTGGGGAGTGTTGTACATGCTGCTATGGCGGTGTGTCCACTCACAAGATGAGTGGCGTTGCCCAATAAACTCGCCCCTCAGGGCAAAATTTAAAAAAAAATTAACACAGCTCAATTCCAACACAATGTCACACAAAATAATTAAATCAAAATGAAAATAACTCGAAATCTATGAAAATTCAATTTATCAATGAAATTGGAAACATTGAAATGGAATCGAAACATATTTAGTATAGCGTGAGTTGCTCTTACGTGCAACAGATGGCGCTGTTTTTTTTTAAATCATGTTTTCACCTGTCACAGGTGTGGCATCTATACTTATACTCACGAAATGAACGGTATGGTAAACACCACAGCTCAATTCCAACACAATGTCATACAAAATAATTCAATAAAAATTAAAATAAATCGAAATCTTTGAAAATTCAATTTATTAATACAATCGGAAACACTGAAATGGAATTTGTAACATATTTAGTATAGCGGGTGTGTTGCTATTACGTGCAATAGATAGGGCTGTTTTTGAAAAAAAACAAACATATTTTTACCTATCACAGGTGTGGCATCTGTATAGTAGGTATATAAAAACACGCCCATATTCGAATGGAACGTTGTGTCAGAATTTAAAAGCAATCGGTGAAGAACTTTGGGAGATTACAGCGTGTGTTGCTCTTACGTCCAACAGATGGCACTGTTTTAAAAAAAACACATGTTTTTTTCCTTGTCACAGGTTAGGCATATATATATTTATATATAAAAACACGCGCCTATTCGAATGCAACGTCGTGTCAATATTTCAAAGCAATCGGTAAAGAGGTTTCGAAGAGTTCTCTCACATGAAAAATACATGAAAAACACAGTTTTCCAAAAAAAGCATGTTTTTCCCCGTTACAGACGTGACATCAATATAGTATGCATATAAAAACCCGCTCGGATGGGAATGAAACATTGTGTGAACATTTCAAAGCAATCGGTGTAGAACTTTCGGAGATTAGCGATTTTGAGCAAACGAACATTTCCATTTTTATTTATATAGATAGTAGACAGTGGCTCGCAAAACTCCTCATTGCATTCTATTAGCACACTTGCGAACACTTCATCCGGCCCTGGGGATTTGTTTGGTTTGAGTTTTACTATTTGTTTAATTACATTCTCCCTGGTAACCTCTAAACTAATCAACCTGTCCTTGTCCCCACCAACTTAGAATTGTTCAGCTGAACATAAGAACAAAGGTAACTACAGAAGGCCTATTGGCCCATACGAGGCAGCTCCTGTCTATAACCACACATTCCCACTCATAAACATGTCCAACCCACACTTGAAACAATCGAGGGATCCCACCTCCACCACGTTACGCGGTAATTGGTTCCACAAATCAACAACCCTGTTACCGAACCAGTATTTACCCAAGTTTTTCCTAAATCTAAACTTATCCAATAAATATCCATTGTTTCGTGTTCTGTCTTGTGCTGTGAAGGCATATTGTTAAGTTTCTCTTTAGTAAATACAGATATAAAATATTTATAAAAAATACTTCTCATCTCTTCGTCATTATCTGTTAACTGACCTATCTCAGTTTTTATTGGACCTATCCTTTCCCTGCCGAAATCCCTTTTTACATCACCCATCGTCGGGTTCACGTCTCGCTCTAAGTCCGTCCCACCCCTTATGCCCAGGACTTTCCAATCTATTTCAACCTAAAAATTTCTCAGGCCATTAAAATTAGCTTTTCAAAAATTTGGCACTTTAACAGAATTTTCTCCTACAAATCCATTCTATGTTAAATCTTATTTCTTTGTGATCACCTTTCCCTAGCTCACTCCTTATTTCGATATCATTTATTTGTGTTTCCCTGTTAGTTAACACTAAATCTAAGATATTATTTTCCCATGTTGCCTCCTTAATGTGTTGTTTGAGAAAGTAATTATCAATTATTTCTAGAAAATCTTCTGCGTCATTATTCCTTGTGTTGTTTATCCAGTTTATTCCACTAATAAAGTTTATACAGTTTATTCACAAAGTCACCCATGACACAAATACTGTTTGACCTAAATGCTCTCAAACAGAGCATATTATAAGAACATAAGAACAAAGGTAACTGCAGAAGGCCTATTGGCCCATACGAGGCAGCTTCTATCTATAACCACCCAATCCCACTCATATACTTGTCCAACCCGCGCTTGAAACAATCGAGGGACCCCACCTCCACCACGTTACGCGGCAATTGGTTCCACAAATCAACAACCCTGTTACTGAACCAGTATTTACCCAAGTCTTTCCTAAATCTAAACTTATCCAATTTATACCCATTGTTTCGTGTTCTGTCTTGTGTTGATATTTTTAATACCCTATCAATATCCCCCCTGTTATGTCCATTCGTCCACTTGTAAACCTCTATCATGTCACCCCTAACTCTTCACCTTTCCAGTGAATGCAACTTAACTTAAGCTTTGTTAATCTTTCTTCATATGAAAGATTTCAAATTTGGGGAATTAACTTAGTCATCCTACGTTGGACACGTTCAAGTGAATTTATATCCATTCTATAATATGGCGACCAAAACTGAACTGCATAATCTAAATGGGCCCTAACTAGAGCAAGATATAGCTTGAGAACCACACCAGGTGTCTTGTTACTAACGCTGCGATTAATAAATCCGAGTGTCCGATTTGCCTTATTACGAACATTTATGCATTGATCCTTTTGTTTTAAATTCTTACTAATCATAACTCCCAGATCCCTTACGCAATCCGACTTCGCAATCTCAACACCATCTAGCTCGTATCTTGTAACTCTATCATCATTACCTAACCTTAGAACTTTACATTTATCAGCATTAAACTGCATCTGCCAAACCTTTGACCATTTCAAAACCCTATCTAGATCAACTTGAAGTTTGACAGTCTCCGTGGTGTAGTGGTAAGACACTCGCCTGGCGTTCCGCGAGCGCTATGTCATGGGTTCGTATCCTGGCCGGGGAGGATTTACTGGGCGCAATTCCTTAACTGTAGCCTCTGTTTAACGCAACAGTAAAATGTGTACTTGGATGAAAAAACGATTCTTCGCGGCAGGGGATCGTATTCCAGGGACCTGTCCGAAACGCTACGTGTACTAGTGGCTGTACAAGAATGTAACAACTCTTGTATATATATATATATATAAAAAAAAGTGATAGTGAGTCCTCCTCCGAATTAATTTCCCTACTGATTTTCGTATCATCGGCAAATTTGCGAATGATGCTACTCAAACCTGAATCTAAATCATTTATATATAT
The DNA here is from genome assembly GCF_040958095.1 of Procambarus clarkii. Taxonomy (NCBI): domain Eukaryota; kingdom Metazoa; phylum Arthropoda; class Malacostraca; order Decapoda; family Cambaridae; genus Procambarus; species Procambarus clarkii. Next base: position 22,630,985 of record NC_091197.1, on the reverse strand, counting down.
TTTAAACAACAGAGGTCCCAGGACAGAGCCTTGAGGCACTCCACTTACAACATTTTCCAACTCTGACATGACTCCATTTATACTAACTCTCTGTTTCCTTTGGTATAGCCATGCCCTAATCCAGCTTAATATAGCACCCCCAATACCATGAGACTCTATCTTTTTAATCAGTCTTTCATGTGGCACTGTATCAAAAGCTTTGCTAAAGTCAAGGTACACAACATCACAATCCTTACCACTATCAACTGCCTCAACTATGCTAGAATAAAAAGATAACAAATTTGTTAAACATGAACAACCATTTATAAAACCATGTTGCAACTCAATTATTAATTTATGTTTTTCAAGATGAAGACGAATTTTATTTGCTATTATAGATTCGAGTAACTTTCCCACAATAGACGTTAGGCTAATTGGTCGATAGTTAGACGCAAGTGATCTATCTCCTTTCTTAAAAAATGGTATCACATTAGCAACTTTCCAAAACTCTCGCACTCTGCCTGACTCTATTGATTTATTAAATATGGTTGACCGTGGGTCACAAACTCCTCTTTGCATTCTTTAAACACCCTGGAAAACACTTCATCCGGCCCTGGGGATTTGTTTGGTTTGAGTTTTACTATTTGTTTAAGTACATCCTCCCTGGTAACTGCTAAACTCGTCAACCTGTCCTCGTCCCCACCCACATAGACTTGTTCGGCTGAAGGCATATTGTTAAGTTCCTCTTTAGTAAATACAGATACAAAATATTTATTAAAAATACTACTCATCTCTTAATCACTATCTGTTATTTGACCTGTGTCAGTTTTTAATGGACCTATCCTTTCCCCTAATCTTAGTACGATATAACTGAAAAAAACCTTTAGGATTTGTCTTTGCTTGCCCTGCTATGCGAACTTCATAGTTTCTTTTGCTTTCCTTATCTCTTTTTTAACATTTCTAACCAGTTGTACGAATTCCTGTTCTAAAGTGACCTCCCCATTTTTAATCCTTTTGTACCAAGCTCTCTTTTTACCTATAAGGTTCTTCAAATTCTTTGTTATCCACTTTGTGTCATTAGTATTCGATCTATTCAATTTGTATGGTATACTACGACCCTGTGCTTTGTTTAGAATATTCTTAAACAAGTTATATATTGAATCCACATCGAAATCCCCATTTACGTCACCTATCGCTGGGTTCATGTCCCGCTCCAAGACCGACCCACACCCCATACCCAAGACATAAGAACATAAGAACATAAGAACAAAGGTAACTGCAGAAGGCCTGTTGGCCCATACGAGGCAGCTCCTATTCTATAACCACCCAATCCCACTCATATACTTGTCCAACCCGTGCTTGAAACAATCGAGGGACCCCACCTCCACAATGTTACGCGGCAATTGGTTCCACAAATCAACAACCCTGTTACTGAACCAGTATTTACCCAAGTCTTTCCTAAATCTAAACTTATCCAATTTATATCCATTGTTTCGTGTTCTGTCCTGTGTTGATACTTTTAATACCCTATTAATATCCCCCCGGTTATGTCCATTCATCCACTTGTAAACCTCTATCATGTCACCCCTAACTCTTCGCCTTTCCAGTGAATGCAACTTAAGCTTTGTTAATCTTTCTTCATATGAAAGATTTCTAATTTGGGGAATTAACTTAGTCATCCTACGCTGGACACGTTCAAGTGAATTTATATCCATTCTATAATATGGCGACCAAAACTGAACTGCATAATCTAAATGGGGCCTAACTAGAGCAAGATATAGCTTGAGAACCACACCAGGTGTCTTGTTACTAACGCTGCGATTAATAAATCCAAGTGTCCGATTTGCCTTATTACGAACATTTATGCATTGATCCTTTTGTTTTAAATTCTTACTAATCATAACTCCCAGATCCCTTTCGCAATCCGACTTCGCAATCACAACACCATCTAGCTCGTATCTTGTAACTCTATCATCATTACCTAACCTCAGAACTTTACATTTATCAGCATTAAACTGCATCTGCCAATCCTTTGACCATTTCAAAACCCTATCTAGATCAACTTGAAGTGATAGTGAGTCCTCCTCCGAATTAATTTCCCTACCGATTTTCGTATCATCGGCAAATTTGCAAATGTTGCTACTCAAACCTGAATCTAAATCATTTATATATATTATAAACAACAGAGGTCCCAGGACAGAGCCTTGAGGCACTCCACTTACAACATTTTCCCACTCTGACTTGATTCCATTTATACTAACTCTCTGTTTCCTTTGGTATAGCCATGCCCTAATCCAGCTTAATATAGCACCCCCAATACCATGAGACTCTATTTTTTTAATCAGTCTTTCATGTGGCACTGTATCAAAAGCTTTGCTAAAGTCAAGGTATACAACATCGCAATCCTTACCACTATCAACTGCCTCAACAATGCTAGAATAAAAAGATAACAAATTTGTTAAACATGAACGGCCATTTATAAAACCATGTTGCGACTCAATTATTAATTTATGTTTTTCAAGATGAAGACGAATTTTATTTGCTATTATAGATTCGAGTAACTTTCCCACAATAGACGTTAGGCTAATTGGTCGATAGTTAGACGCAAGTGATCTATCTCCTTTCTTAAAAACTGGTATCACATTAGCAACTTTCCAAAACTCTGGCACTCTGCCTGACTCTATTGATTTATTAAATATGGTTGACAGTGGGTCACAAAGCTCCTCTTTGCATTCTTTAAGCACCCTAGCAAACACTTCATCCGGCCCTGGGGATTTGTTTGGTTTGAGTTTTACTATTTGTTTAAGAACATCCTCCCTGGTAACTGCTAAACTCGTCAACCTGTCCTCGTCCCCACCCACATAGACTTGTTCGGCTGAAGGCATATTGTTAAGTTCCTCTTTAGTAAATACAGATACAAAATATTTATTAAAAATACTACTCATCTCTTCATCACTATCTGTTATTTGACCTGTCTCAGTTTTTAATGGACCTATCCTTTCCCTAGTCTTAGTACGATATAACTGAAAAAACCCTTTAGGATTTGTCTTTGCTTGCCCTGCTATGCGAACTTCATAGTTTCTTTTTGCTTTCCTTATCTCTTTTTTAACATTTCTAACCAGTTGTACGAATTCCTGTTCTAAAGTGACCTCCCCATTTTTAATCCTTTTGTACCAAGCTCTCTTTTTACCTATAAGGTTCTTCAAATTCTTTGTTATCCACTTTGGGTCATTGGTATACGATCTATTCAATTTGTATGGTATACTACGTTCCTGTGCTTTGTTTAGAATATTCTTAAATAAGTTATATATTGAATCCACATCGAAATCCCCATTTAAGTCACCTATCGCTGGGTTCATGTCTCGCTCCAAGACCGGCCCACACCCCATACCCAAGCCTTTCCAATCAATTTGACCCAAAAAATTTCTTAGGCTATTAAAATCAGCTTTTCGAAAATCTGGCACTTTAACAGAATTTTCTCCTACTGGTCTATTCCATTCTATGCTAAATCTGTTCAAATTCATTTGACGTTTTGGAGGACGAGTGCTGTGGAGAGACTGTGGATCGCGCAAAAGGGAAAGCAACGAAGAGAAAGGAAGCGCAGGCCCCTCAGAAAGTAAAGGAAGTACCTAAGCAAACATTAGTTGTGGGAGATTCCCAGATAAGGTATTTGGATAGAACGTTTTGTGCTAGAGATAGGGGGAACAGGTTAAGGGTTTGCTATCCCGGAGCTGGCATTGGTGATATTATAAACAACATGAATGATATTATGGCTGGTAATGGGAACAATCCCATTATTTGCATTAGCGTGGGAGGAAATGATGTTGGTCGAGTCAGGAGTGAGGAACTGATTCAGAGGTATAAAACAGCCATAGAGTTAGTTAGGAGCAAGGGAGGAATCCCGATCATATGTGGCATTCTTCCAAGAAAGGGAGTGGGAAATGAATGGATATCGAGGGCACTTGGTGTCAATTGCCGGCTGGAAAGATATTGCAAATCAAATGCAATATCTTTCATAGACAACTGGGAACACTTCTATGGAAGAAATGAAATGTATGCTCGTGATGGGGTGCATCTATCGAGAGCTGGGGTTGTTGCTGTTGCGAACTCGTTAGAAGAAGTGGTTAGAGGTGTTTGTTTGGGTTTAAACTGTTAGTAGATAGAGGTATGGGAATTGATTTGGAGGAAGGAGGTAATAAAAGTATGTGTTTGTGGGAGAAAGGAATTGGCAAAACGATCAGGGAAAGAGAAGGTCCGCAAAATAACAATTCACTTAGGGTATATTACACTAACAGTAGAAGTCTAAGAAATAAAATTAACGAATTAAATGCTCTTGTCTGCACAGAAAAAATAGATATTATTGCACTTACCGAAAAGTGGATGAATGTAGAAAAAAGAGAACTATTAGCTGAATATCAAATATATTGATTTAAACTATTTCACACAGATAGATATATTAGACGAGGAGGTGGAGTAGCCATATATGTTAGGGACAATTTGAAATGTAGTCTCAAAGAGGGAATCAAAACAGAGCCACACACAGAAACTATTTGGATTGAATTAAACGAAAAAGCTAATAATATTATAATAGGAGTAATATATAGGCCACCAAATTTAGACAGAATGGAAGCAAAGCATCTATGGGATGAAATATCTAGAGCATCTAGATCTAACAGTATTTATGTCATGGGTGACTTTAATTTTAGCGGAATAAACTGGTTGAACAAAACAGGGAATAGTGAAGCAGAAGATTTTCTAGAATTAATTGACGATTGCTTTCTTACGCAACACATTAAGGAACCAACACGGGAAAATAATATTTTAGATTTAGTGTTAACTAACAGGGAAACGCAAATTAATGACATCGAAATAGGGAGTGAGCTAGGGAGCAGTGATCACAAAGAAATCAGATTTAGCATAGAATGGAATAGACCAGTAGGAGAAAATTCTGTTAAAGTGCCAGATTTTCGAAAAGCTGATTTTAATAGCCTAAGAAATTTTTTGGGTCAAATTGATTGGAAAGTCTTGGGTATGGGGTGTGGGCCGGTCTTGGAGCGAGACATGAACCCAGCGATAGGTGACTTAAATGGGGATTTCGATGTGGATTCAATATATAACTTATTTAAGAATATTCTAAACAAAGCACAGGAACGTAGTATACCATACAAATTGAATAGATCGAATACTAATGACCCAAAGTGGATAACAAAGAATTTGAAGAACCTTATAGGTAAAAAGAGAGCTTGGTACAAAAGGATTAAAAATGGGGAGGTCACTTTAGAACAGGAATTCGTACAACTGGTTAGATATGTTAAAAAAGAGATAAGGAAAGCAAAAAGAAACTATGAAGTTCGCATAGCAGGGCAAGCAAAGACAAATCCTAAAGGGTTTTTTCAGTTATATCGTACTAAGACTAGGGAAAGGATAGGTCCATTAAAAACTGAGACAGGTCAAATAACAGATAGTGATGAAGAGATGAGTAGTATTTTTAATAAATATTTTGTATCTGTATTTACTAAAGAGGAACTTAACAATATGCCTTCAGCCGAACAAGTCTATGTGGGTGGGGACGAGGACAGGTTGACGAGTTTAGCAGTTACCAGGGAGGATGTTCTTAAACAAATAGTAAAACTCAAACCAAACAAATCCCCAGGGCCGGATGAAGTGTTTGCCAGGGTGCTTAAAGAATGCAAAGAGGAGCTTTGTGACCCACTGTCAACCATATTTAATAAATCAATAGAGTCAGGCAGAGTGCCAGAGTTTTGGAAAGTTGCTAATGTGATACCAGTTTTTAAGAAAGGAGATAGATCACTTGCGTCTAACTATCGACCAATTAGCCTAACGTCCATTGTGGGAAAGTTGCTCGAATCTATAATAGCAAATAAAATTCGTCTTCATCTTGAAAAACATAAATTAATAATTGAGTCGCAACATGGTTTTATAAATGGCCGTTCATGTTTAACAAATTTGTTATCTTTTTATTCTAGCATTGTTGAGGCAGTTGATAGTGGTAAGGATTGCGATGTTGTATACCTTGACTTTAGCAAAGCTTTTGATACAGTGCCACATGAAAGACTGATTAAAAAAATAGAGTCTCATGGTATTGGGGGTGCTATATTAAGCTGGATTAGGGCATGGCTATACCAAAGGAAACAGAGAGTTAGTATAAATGGAATCAAGTCAGAGTGGGAAAATGTTGTAAGTGGAGTGCCTCAAGGCTCTGTCCTGGGACCTCTGTTGTTTATAATATATATAAATGATTTAGATTCAGGTTTGAGTAGCAACATTTGCAAATTTGCCGATGATACGAAAATCGGTAGGGAAATTAATTCGGAGGAGGACTCACTATCACTTCAAGTTGATCTAGATAGGGTTTTGAAATGGTCAAAGGATTGGCAGATGCAGTTTAATGCTGATAAATGTAAAGTTCTGAGGTTAGGTAATGATGATAGAGTTACAAGATACGAGCTAGATGGTGTTGTGATTGCGAAGTCGGATTGCGAAAGGGATCTGGGAGTTATGATTAGTAAGAATTTAAAACAAAAGGATCAATGCATAAATGTTCGTAATAAGGCAAATCGGACACTTGGATTTATTAATCGCAGCGTTAGTAACAAGACACCTGGTGTGGTTCTCAAGCTATATCTTGCTCTAGTTAGGCCCCATTTAGATTATGCAGTTCAGTTTTGGTCGCCATATTATAGAATGGATATAAATTCACTTGAACGTGTCCAGCGTAGGATGACTAAGTTAATTCCCCAAATTAGAAATCTTTCATATGAAGAAAGATTAACAAAGCTTAAGTTGCATTCACTGGAAAGGCGAAGAGTTAGGGGTGACATGATAGAGGTTTACAAGTGGATGAATGGACATAACCGGGGGGATATTAATAGGGTATTAAAAGTATCAACACAGGACAGAACACGAAACAATGGGTATAAATTGGATAAGTTTAGATTTAGGAAAGACTTGGGTAAATACTGGTTCAGTAACAGGGTTGTTGATTTGTGGAACCAATTGCCGCGTAACATTGTGGAGGTGGGGTCCCTCGATTGTTTCAAGCACGGGTTGGACAAGTATATGAGTGGGATTGGGTGGTTATAGAATAGGAGCTGCCTCGAATGGGCCAATAGGCCTTCTGCGGTTGCCTTTGTTCTTATGTTCTTATGTTCTTATGATTTCTTTGTGATCACTGCTCCCTAGCTCACTCCCTATTTCGATGTCATTAATTTGCGTTTCCCAGTTAGTTAACACTAAATCTAAAATATTATTTTCCCGTGTTGGTTCCTTAATGTGTTGCGTAAGAAAGCAATCGTCAATTAATTCTAGAAAATCTTCTGCTTCACTATTCCCTGTTTTGTTCAACCAGTTTATTCCGCTAAAATTAAAGTCACCCATGACATAAATACTGTTAGATCTAGATGCTCTAGATATTTCATCCCATAGATGCTTTGCTTCCATTCTGTCTAAATTTGGTGGCCTATATATTACTCCAATTATAATATTATTAGCTTTTTCGTTTAATTCAATCCAAATAGTTTCTGTGTGTGGCTCTGTTTTGATTCCCTCTTTGAGACTACATTTCATATTGTCCCTAACATATATGGCTACTCCACCTCCTCGTCTAATATATCTATCTGTGTGAAATAGTTTAAATCCATATATTTGATATTCCAATCCAGACTTGATTGTCTTCCAATCCAGATTGGAAGACTTTCCAATCAAATTGACTCAAAAAATTTCTTAGGCTATTAAAATCAGCTTTTCGAAAATCTGGCACTTTAACAGAATTTTCTCCTACAGGTCAATTCCATTCTATGCTAAATCTGATTTCTTTGTGATCACTGTTCCCTAGCTCACTCCCTATTTCGATGTCATTAATTTGTGTTTCCCTGATAGTTAACACTAAATCTAAAATATTATTTTCCCGTGTTGGTTCCTTAATGTGTTGCGTAAGAAAGCAATCGTCAATTAATTCTAGAAAATCTTCTGCTTCACTATTCCCTGGTTTGTTCAACCAGTTTATTCCACTAAAATTAAAGTCACCCATGACATAAATACTGTTAGATCTAGATGCCCTAGATATTTCATCCATAGATGCTTTGCTTCCATTCTGTCTAAATTTGGTGGCCTATATATAACTCCTATTATAATATTATTTGCTTTTTCGTATAATTCTATCCAAATAGTTTCTGTGTGTGGCTCAGTTTTGATTCCCTCTTTGAGACTACATTTCAAATTGTCCCTAACATATATGGCTACTCCACCTCCTCGTCTAATATATCTATCTGTGTAAAATAGTTTAAATCCATTTATTTGATATTCAGCTAATAGTTCTCTATTTTCTACATTCATCCACGTTTCGGTAAGTGCAATAATATCTATTTTTTCTGTGCAGACAAGAGCATTTAATTCGTTAAATTTATTTCTTAGACTTCTACTGTTAGTGTAATATACCCTAAGTGAATTGTTATTTTGAGGCCCTTCTCTTTCCCTGATCATTTTGCCAATTCCTTTCTCCCACAAACACATACTTTTATTATCTCCTTCCTCCATATCAATTCCCATACCTCTATCTACTAACAGTTTAAACCCAAACAAACACCTCTAACCACTTCTTCCAACGAGTTCGCAACAGCAACAACCCCAGCCCTCGATAGATACACCCTATCACGAGCATACATTTCATTTCTTCCATAGAAGTTCCCAGTTGTCTATGAAAGATATTGCATTTGATTTGCAATATCTTTCCAGCCGGCAATTGACACCAATTGCCCTCGACAGCCATTCATTTCCCACTCCCATTCTTGGAAGAATGCCACATATGATCGGGATTCCTCCCTTGCTCCTAACTAATTCAATGCCTGTCCTGAATCTCTGTATTAGTTCCTCACTCCTAACTCGTCCAACATCATTACCCCCTGCACTAATACAAATAATGGGTTTGTTTCCATTTCCCGTCTTCAAACCCATTGAAGCGCAGGTCCCTTAAACTGCTCGAAAGGAAAAGGGAGAATCAAAGCGAATTTTGGTTGTGGGAGATTCCCAGGTGAGGTATTTAGACAGATCATTTTGTGACAGAGACAGGGGGAACAGATTAAGGGTTTGCTATCCGGGAGCTGGAACTGGTGATATTGTTGGAAACATGAATGATATTATGACGGGAAATGGGAACAAACCCATTATTTGTAATAGTGCAGGGGGTAATGATGTTGGACGAGTTAGGAGGGAGGAACTAATAGAGATTCAGGACAGCCATTGAATTAGTTAGGAGCAAGGGAGGAATCCCGATCATATGTGGCATTCTTCCAAGAAAGGGAGTGGGAAATGAATGGATGTCGAGGGCAATTGGTGTCAATTGCCGGCTGGAAAGATAATGCAAATCAAATGCAATATCTTTCATAGACAACTGGGAACACTTCTATGGAAGAAATGAAATGTATGCTAGTGATGGGGTGCATCTATCGAGGGCTGGGGATGTTGCTGTTGCGAACTCGTTGGAAGAAGTGGTAAGAGGTGTTTGTTTGGGTTTAAACTGTTAGTAGATAGAGGTATGGGAATTGATTTGGAGGAAGGAGATAATAAAAGTATGTGTTTGTGGGAGAAAGGAATTGGCAAAATGATCAGATAAAGAGAAGGGCCTCCAAATAAAAATTCACTTAGGGTATATTACACTAACAGTAGAAGACTAAGAAATAAAATTAACGAATTAAATGCTCTTGTCTGCACAGAAAAAAATAGATATTATTGCACTTACCAAAACGTGGATGAATGTAGAAAATAGAGAACTATTAGCTGAATATCATATAAATGGATTTAAACTATTTCACACAGATAGATATATTAGACGAGGAGGTGGAGTATCCATATATGTTAGGGACAATTTGAAATGTAGTCTCAAAGAGGGAATCAAAACTGAGCCAGACACAGAAACTATTTGGATAGAATTAAACGAAAAAGCTAATAATATTATAATACGAGTTATATATAGGCCACCAAATTTAGACAAAATGGAAGCAAAGCATCTATGGGATGACATATCTAGGGCATCTAGATCTAACAGTATTTATGTCATGGGTGACTTTAATTTTAGTGGAATAAACTGGTTGAACAAACCAGGGAATAGTGAAGCAGAAGATTTTCTAGAATTAATTGACGATTGCTTTCTTACGCAACACATTAAGGAACCAACACGGGAAAATAATATTTTAGATTTAGTGTTAACTAACAGGGAAACACAAATTAATGACATCGAAATAGGGAGTGAGCTAGGGAACAGTGATCACAAAGAAATCAGATTTAGCATAGAATGGAATAGACCTGTAGGAGAAAATTCTGTTAATGTGCCAGATTTTCGAAAAGCTGATTTTAATAGCCTAAGAAATTTTTTGGGTCAAATTGATTGGAAAGTCTTGGGTATGGGGTGCGGGCCGGTCTTGGAGCGAGACATGAACCCAGCGATAGGTGATTTAAATGGGGATTTCGATGTGGATTCAATATATAACTTATTTAAGAATATTCTAAAGCACAGGAACGTAGTATACCATACAAATTGAATAGATCGAATATTAATGACCCAAAGTGGATAACAAAGAATTTGAAGAACCTTATAGGTAAAAAGAGAGCTTGTTACAAAAGGATTAAAAATGGGGAGGTCACTTTAGAACAGGAATTCGTACAACTGGTTAGAAATGTTAAAAAAGAGATAAGGAAAACAAAAAGAAACTATGAAATTCGCATAGCAGGGCAAGCAAAGACAAATCCTAAAGGGTTTTTTCAGTTATATCGAACTAAGACTAGGGAAAGGATAGGTCCATTAAAAACTGAGATAGGTCAAATAACAGATAGTGATGAAGAGATGAGTAGTATTTTTAATAAATATTTTGTATCTGTATTTACTAAAGAGGAACTTAACAATATGCCTTCAGCCGAACAAGTCTATGTGGGTGGGGACGAGGACAGGTTGACGAGTTTAGCAGTTACCAGGGAGGATGTTCTTAAACAAATAGTAAAACTCAAACCAAACAAATCCCCAGGGCCGGATGAAGTGTTTGCCAGGGTGCTTAAAGAATGCAAAGAGGAGCTTTGTGACCCTCTGTCAACCATATTTAATAAATCAATAGAGTCAGGCAGAGTGCCGGAGTTTTAGAAGGTTGCTAATGTGATACCAGTTTTTAAGAAAGGAGATAGATCACTTGCGTCTATCTATCGACCAATTAGCCTAACGTCTATTGTGGGAAAGTTACTCGAATCTATAATAGCAAATAAAATTCGTCTTCATCTTGAAAAACATAAATTAATAATTGAGTCGCAACATGGTTTTATAAATGGCCGTTCATGTTTAACAAATTTGTTATCTTTTTATTCTAGAATAGTTGAGGCAGTTGATAGTGGTAAGGATTGCGATGTTGTATACCTTGACTTTAGCAAAGCTTTTGATACAGTGCCACATGAAAGACTGATTAAAAAGATAGAGGCTCATGGTATTGGGGGTGCTATATTAAGCTGGATTAGGGCATGGCTATACCAAAGGAAACAGAGAGTTAGTATAAATGGAATCAAGTCAGAGTGGAAAAATGTTGTAAGTGGAGTGCCTCAAGGCTCTGTCCTGGGACCTCTGTTGTTTATAATATATATAAATGATTTAGATTCAGGTTTGAGTAGCAACATTTGCAAATTTGCCGATGATACGAAAATCGGTAGGGAAATTAATTCGGAGGAGGACTCACTATCACTTCAAGTTGATCTAGATAGGGTTTTGAAATGGTCAAAGGATTGGCAGATGCAGTTTAATGCTGATAAATGTAAAGTTCTGAGGTAGGTAATGATGATAGAGTTACAAGATACGAGCTAGATGGTGTTGAGATTGCGAAGTCGGATTGCGAAAGGGATCTGGGAGTTATGATTAGTAAGAATTTAAAACAAAAAGATCAATGCATAAATGTTCGTAATAAGGCAAATCGGACACTTGGATTTATTAATCGCAGCGTTAGTAACAAGACACCTGGTGTGGTTCTCAAGCTATATCTTGCTCTAGTTAGGCCCCATTTAGATTATGCAGTTCAGTTTTGGTCGCCATATTATAGAATGGATATAAATTCACTTGAACGTGTCCAGCGTAGGATGACTAAGTTAATTCCCCAAATTAGAAATCTTTCATATGAAGAAAGATTAACAAAGCTTAAGTTGCATTCACTGGAAAGGCGAAGAGTTAGGGGTGACATGATAGAGGTTTACAAGTGGATGAATGGACATAACCGTGGGGATATTAGTAGGGTATTAAAAGTATCAACACAGGACAGAACACGAAACAATGGGTATAAATTGGATAAGTTTAGATTTAGGAAAGACTTGGGTAAATACTGGTTCAGTAACAGGGTTGTTGATTTGTGGAACCAATTGCCGCGTAACACAATTGCCGCAATTGCAATTGGAACGCAATTGCCAATTGCCTCAATTAATAATTGAGTCGCAACATGGTTTTATAAATGGCCGTTCATGTTTAACAAATTTGTTATCTTTTTATTCTAGCATTGTTGAGGCAGTTATAGTGGTAAGGATTGCGATGTTGTATACCTTGACTTTAGCAAAGCTTTTGATACAGTGCCACATGAAAGACTGATTAAAAAAATAGAGTCTCATGGTATTGGGGGTGCTATATTAAGCTGGATTAGGGCATGGCTATACCAAAGGAAACAGAGAGTTAGTATAAATGGAATCAAGTCAGAGTGGGAAAATGTTGTAAGTGGAGTGGTATCACATTAGCAACTTTCCAAAACTCTGGCACTCTGCCTGACTCTATTGATTTATTAAATATGGTTGACAGTGGGTCACAAAGCTCCTCTTTGCATTCTTTAAGCACCCTGGCAAACACTTCATCCGGCCCTGGGGATTTGTTTGGTTTGAGTTTTACTATTTGTTTAAGAACATCCTCCCTGGTAACTGCTAAACTCGTCAACCTGTCCTCGTCCCCACCCACATAGACTTGTTCGGCTGAAGGCATATTGTTAAGTTCCTCTTTAGTAAATACAGATACAAAATATTTATTAAAAATACTACTCATCTCTTCATCACTATCTGTTATTTGACCTGTCTCAGTTTTTAATGGACCTATCCTTTCCCTAGTCTTGGTACGATATAACTGAAAAAACCCTTTAGGATTTGTCTTTGCTTGCCCTGCTATGCGAACTTCATAGTTTCTTTTTGCTTTCCTTATCTCTTTTTTAACATTTCTAACCAGTTGTACGAATTCCTGTTCTAAAGTGACCTCCCCATTTTTAATCCTTTTGTATTAAAAGGGTATTAAAAGTATCAACACAAGACAGAACACGAAACAATGGGTATAAATTGGATAAGTTTAGATTTAGGAAAAACTTAGGTAAATACTGGTTCAGTAACAGGGTTGTTGATTTGTGGAACCAATTGCTGCACAAATCAATTCAACGTGGTGGAGGTGGGGTCTCTCGATTGTTTCAAGCGCGGGTTGGACAAGTATATGAGTGGGATTGGGGGGTTATAGATAGGAGCTGCCTCGTATGGGCCAATAGGCCTTCTGCAGTTACCTTTGTTCTTATGTTAACACAGAGCAGAGTTTCAAACCCATTAAGATTTCAACTTAGATTCAAAAGAGCAGAAGAAATTGTTATACACATATGGCAAAATCTTACTGAAGCGACCATACGAGTCATAAATACTCATACTCCACCCAAGTAAAACAGAAACAAGCATCACTTAGTGGGCCAGCCAGAGGCTTAGGGCCCGCGCAGGAATATCCCTGCAAAAAGAAAAAAGAAAAAAAACTGAACCACACTCCCTTAGATAATCTCACCTCACTTTCTGCACCCCACCCCCGGGTTATATAATGTCTCGGAACGTGGTACATGGACATTTCGTTCTGAGTAGTTAAACCTAAAACAACAACTGATTTGTATCCGAGCTGACTCATAGGAAAGTCACTTAATAATTGATATAGCTGCTCAAATAAATAGCATAAACAGCAAAGACTGTTTTGGAAGAATATTTATCATTGTTTGAGAATGAACGCCAACGAAGATAACACCTCCAATTTTCAAGCATTCCTCGCAGCTGTGTCGAGGATCGACCCCATCAAAATCTCTGTTGTTCATCTTTTAGAAACCATGAAAAGGTTCATTCGTGAACTTGAAATTAATGCAAAAACAAATACTTCCGACATGAAGAAAGATCTTGGATTTTTTTGGGCACTAATAATATCCTCATGTTTAGAAACGAAGTCGGTCAAGATGGCGGGCCGATGGGAAAGCGTCCTTTGGACTATGATTGACCTTGTTTCTCACTGGCGGCCTGAAAACAACAATGGCAGAGGGGAAGTTGTTTCTGATATATTGAAACCGTGGGTTCTGAAAATGTTTATTGATAAAAAATTGTGCCCCAACCCATACCTACGTCTGGAAATGCTTCGATTCATTTGCATGTGTCCAGACACGTACGTGCAGGACGCCGTCTCCGGAATGCAAGTTGTTGAAGGATTGGTGGTCAATAGCCTGTCTATGGAGTTGCATCACCTCGAGCACGATAGCTTACAGATGAACCTTTCTTACCCTTTCCTCAAGGTTTTACAGAGCCTTAACGATTACGGCCACACACGTGCAGTCGCTGCTGCAGCCGTGCACCAGGTGACTAGTCTCAAGATTGGACCAGAAACATCATTTTTCTACCACGTTGTGCAGCTGTTGGGGCAACACGCAGAAGCATCGCGAGTGAAGTATCTTTCAGGCAATTTAGATGTTTTTAAGACTATTTCGTCTTTCTATGACATTATTTCTTTATTGTGTGTTGGGTGGTTACCCAACACACAATGACTGCTTATGAAGCTCCTGGCCTGGCTGAGGCCGCGGCAGCTGCCCTTGTAGCTATTACATCTTCTTTAGTTGCCATTACTCCGACGTTGGGAGATGAAACTGGTAGCAACTACTTTTGGCTCTTCAGTCGTTTGAATGTCGTTTACGAATTATTATCATTTGTAGACAACTCGTCTGTTTTTCGAATTCTGCGCCTTAACCATGCTCAGCTGTTGTCTTCCCTTAACAAGCAGGTAGCAAGGTGCGGATTCTGTTTCGACTACTTTCCAGTACCTTATGAGGAGTCAACTGAGAACTGCCCGGAGAAGTTCATCGACAGCCTGACGCAGACAGTGATGAAGGCACCGGTGTTGTTGCATTCGTCCAAGATGGTGGTGGACGAGTCGACTCTTGTTCACCTGCTGCTAATGTCCCCCACCGACCCCTTCACGCGGTGCCCACTAGACCACGGATCCTACAGTCGCCTGCCTGAACTACAGGCTGAAATTGTTACATGGAGAAATGCTTCACTCGATGATAGCTATAATTATAGTGACGTAAACATCGATGAGATTACTAGAGAGAACGATAGCAGGAGCACTGGTAACGTTGATAGTAGCATAGACTACATGAACAGCATTGATGTAGAACGTAGCGACTGTGAACTGCAGAAAATACTTGTGCAGTTTGGTTTTTCCTCTTGATAATTAGTGTCTAGCAACTGATGTCTTTTGTATATGAATTTTTAGTCCCAATTATTTTGTGATTGCCCGATTGTATTCTGTATATTGTATTTTGCGAATGTTTTTAATTAATAAAATTACAAAATAAGATTTCTTTATCTCATCAATCAATTTTACTTTCAATCCTTTTGAACAATCAGCAGGAGTGGTAATGTTATTATTAGACTGATTAAGTCTAATAGCTTAGCTGATAAAAAAAAAGCTGGTAAACCTGATTATTAGACTTGAGTCACTGGTTCATACAACAACCCTGGTAACAGGGTGGAACTCAAGTAACGTGGCGGAGGTGGGGTCCCTCGATTGTTTCAAACGTGGGATGGACATGTATATGAGTAGGATTGGGTGGGTATAAATAGGAGCTGCCTCGTATAGGCCAGCAGGCCTTCTGCAGATGCATTTGTTCTTAAAGGGATTTAAACTATTTAACACGGATAGATATATTAGACGAGGAGGGGGAGTAGCTACTGTAGCTATTATATAGAAATTACCTACTTAAAATTATCTGTTAGATTAAGGACCTGCCCGAAACGCTGCGCGTACTAGTGGCTTTAGAAGAGTGTAAATACTGTACTATCCAATGCATTGTCACAAACCCAATGTTCCTTCTTGTATATAAAGCAAAGGTCAACAAATTGATCGAAACTGTGAACGCCAAGAAATCTGGACTCCACCTGCCAAAGATTATTGGGGAATATAAACCTGGATATGCGTATGGAAATGTCAAGACACACAAGCCTGGAAACCCACTTCGGCCATCAGCCAGATACCCACACCCACGTGGGTATCCCAAGGGACTCCTTATGTCCCTTGCACCTTCAGCCTGAAGTCTCCAAAGGAATTTGTTGACTTGCTGCGGGGAACACGGGCCACAGGGATAAGAGCCTCGTTGGACGTAGAATCTCTGTTTACCAACGTACCTGTGGATGATACAATCGGGATGATAGTCGAGAGAGTGTACCGTGATCCGGCCTGTACTCCTCTTGACATACCAGAAAGCAGTCTAAGGAAACTACTCCAAGCTTGTACTAAAGAGGCACCCTTCTTGAGCCCGGATGGACACATGTATAAGCAAGTAGATGGGGTCGCCATGGGTTCTCCCCTAGGTGTCCTGTTTGCAAACTTCTACATGGGTACCATCGAGCAAAAAGTCTTAGTCGACATCTACTTGAAACCGGCCATATACTGCAGGTATGTTGACGACATTTTTACACAGGTACCTGATGTCAGACATCTGCAGGAGCTAAAGGAGGCATTTGAGCAGAGTTCCGTGCTGCGTTTCACTTACGAGATGGAAAAGGATGGGAAGCTGCCGTTTCTAGATGTAACAGTCATGGAAAAGAGCGGAGGTTTCCACACTAAGGAAACGAACATAGGAATGTGCCTAAATGCCAACAGCGACTGCCCAGACAGGTACAAGAGGAGTGTTGTTAAGGCATATGTCGACCGTGCTCTCAGCCACAGCTCAGAATGGAAGCAAGTCGGCGAAGAACTCTGTAGGGTAAGGCAGGTCCTAGTCAACAACGGCTTCTCCAATGGTTTCGTCGAAGACATCATAAGAAGGAAAGTGAAACGCCATGCAACCTCTGAAGAGACAAATAACACAACACCTATACCTACTATTAGACTATTTTACAGGAACTTCTTTTCCACAGCTCATAAAACGGAGGAAAGGGTCCTGAAAGATATTGGTAATAGAAACGTTATCCCTACAGACAAAAATCAGAGGATACAACTGACGATTTACTATAAAACCAGAAAAACGGCCAGCCTACTCATGAGAAACTCTCCAGACACAAAACAGAACGCTTTAAAAGAGACTAACGTCGTCTATGCCTTCAAATGCCCTCTTGGGGACTGTAAGCTCCAAAAAACCCAGTATATAGGCAAGACAACAACATCTCTTTCTAGGCGTTTAACGATGCATAAGCAACAGGGCTCCATTAAGGAACATATAATCTCTTCCCACAACCAAACCATCGCCAGAGAAATCCTAGTAAACAACATATCAATAGATACAGCGATAGCAGGCGGCTTGACGTTTGCGAGGCACTACACATCAAGAAGTCAACACCAGCAATCAACAGCCAATTAATGCACAACTATATTCTACCCACCTCAAGACTCCGCTCCAATATAGAAGCATCAAGAAATATGGACCAATAGGCTTTCTACAAACACTTCTATTCAATACCCATTGTTTTGTGTTCTGTCTTGTGTTGATGAAATTAATACCTTATTAATGCCACCTCTTGTTCTGTCTTGTGTTGATGAAATTAATACCCTATTAATGCCACCTCACCCCATTCACCTCACTCAAATGTAGATATAAAATCGGAGATGCGTAAGTTCTATATTTGGCATCTTCTGCCAAACTGTCACAGAAAAGCCATTACTTCACTATCTACTGGAATGTGAAGCAACCAATGACCTTAGAAGAGTTTTAAGAGTTCCTGAATCATGCAGTGGCCACCCTGAAGCCATCAACACAGCCACTCTCCTGGTCAACAAAGGTATCCAGCAGCTGGACACCCTCATAAAGACTGTGAAGCAGTATCCTCCCCCGCGATAACAGCTTGATGGTTAAAAGCAACCTCAGAATACTGAGAAAAAAATTGTACCACTTACGGGCTATTCATGCCCGTGCCACCTCTTGGGTGGCTTAATCTTTATCAATCAATCAATCAGTTCTATTCAGTTGTGTATTTGTAAACTAAAAGTCTTTGAAAATGTAATAAGTTTTACGAAACGCGCTCGTGTCGCGTCAGAATAGAAATAAAAATGAATTTTGGAGAATTGATTTTTTATTTACCTCCAACAGTGAAAAGAAATGTACGAAAGATTGAGAAAATTCGTGTTAGAATTATTAATTTTACTTTTTTGGTCATATTTAATAATATATATATATATATATATATATATATATATATATATATATATATATTATATATATATATATATATATATATATATATATATATATATATATATATATATATATATATATATGCGAACAAGCCTGAATGGTCCCCAGGACAACATGCAACTGAAAACTCACACCCCAGAAGTGACTCGAACCCATACTCCCAGAAGCAACGCAACTGGTATGTATAAGACGCCTTAATCCACTTGACCATCACGACCGGACATAATGTGGTGATAGCCGAGGCTATTTGAACCACCCCACCGCCGGCACTCGGATAGTAATCTTGGGCATAGCATTTTACCAAATCACCTCATTCTTTGGGGCACACGTGAGGAACACAAATGCGAACAAGCCTGAATGGTCCCCAGGACAATATGCAACTGAAAACTCACCCCAGAAGTGACTCGAACCCATACTCCCAGAAGCAACGCAACTGGTATGTACAAGACGCCTTAATCCACTTGACCATCACGACCGGACATAATGAGGTGATAGCCGAGGCTATTTGAACCACCCCACCGCCGGCACTCGGATAGTAATCTTGGGCATAGCATTTTACCAAATCACCTCATACTTTGGGGCACACGTGAGGAACACAAATGCGAACAAGCCTGAATGGTCCCCAGGACAATATGCAACTGAAAACTCACACCCCAGAAGTGACTCGAACCCATACTCCCAGAAGCAACGCAACTGGTATGTACAAGACGCCTTAATCCACTTGACCATCACGACCGGACATAATGAGGTGATAGCCGAGGCTATTTGAACCACCCCACCGCCGGCACTCGGATAGTAATCTTGGGCATAGCATTTTACCAAATCACCTCATTCTTTGGGGCACACGTGAGGAACACAAATACGAACAAGCCTGAATGGTCCCCAGGACAATAAGCAACTGAAAACTCACACCCCAGAAGTGACTCGAACCCATACTCCCAGAAGCAACGCAACTGGTATGTACAAGACGCCTTAATCCACTTGACCATCACGACCGGACATAATGAGGTGATAGCCGAGGCTATTTGAACCACCCCACCGCCGGCACTCGGATAGTAATCTTGGGCATAGCATTTTACCAAATCACCTCATTCTTTGGGGCACACGTGAGGAACACAAATGCGAACAAGCCTGAATGGTCCCCAGGACAATATGCAACTGAAAACTCACACCCCAGAAGTGACTCGAACCCATACTCCCAGAAGCAACGCAACTGGTATGTACAAGACGCCTTAATCCACTTGACCATCACGACCGGACATAATGAGGTGATAGCCGAGGCTATTTGAACCACCCCACCGCCGGCACTCGGATAGTAATCTTGGGCATAGCATTTTACCAAATCACCTCATTCTTTGGGGCACACGTGAGGAACACAAATGCGAACAAGCCTGAATGGTCCCCAGGACAATATGCAACTGAAAACTCACACCCCAGAAGTGACTCGAACCCATACTCCCAGAAGCAACGCAACTGGTATGTACAAGACGCCTTAATCCACTTGACCATCACGACCGGACATAATGAGGTGATAGCCGAGGCTATTTGAACCACCCCACCGCCGGCACTCGGATAGTAATCTTGGGCATAGCATTTTACCAAATCACCTCATTCTTTGGGGCACACGTGAGGAACACAAATGCGAACAAGCCTGAATGGTCCCCAGGACAATAAGCAACTGAAAACTCACACCCCAGAAGTGACTCGAACCCATACTCCCAGAAGCAACGCAACTGGTATGTACAAGACGCCTTAATCCACTTGACCATCACGACCGGACATAATGAGGTGATAGCCGAGGCTATTTGAACCACCCCACCGCCGGCACTCGGATAGTAATCTTGGGCATAGCATTTTACCAAATCACCTCATTCTTTGGGGCACACGTGAGGAACACAAATGCGAACAAGCCTGAATGGTCCCCAGGACAATATGCAACTGAAAACTCACACCCCAGAAGTGACTCGAACCCATACTCCCAGAAGCAACGCAACTGGTATGTACAAGACGCCTTAATCCACTTGACCATCACGACCGGACATAATGAGGTGATAGCCGAGGCTATTTGAACCACCCCACCGCCGGCACTCGGATAGTAATCTTGGGCATAGCATTTTACCAAATCACCTCATTCTTTGGGGCACACGTGAGGAACACAAATCCGAACAAGCCTGAATGGTCCCCAGGACAATATGCAACTGAAAACTCACACCCCAGAAGTGACTCGAACCCATACTCCCAGAAGCAACGCAACTGGTATGTACAAGACGCCTTAATCCACTTGACCATCACGACCGGACATAATGAGGTGATAGCCGAGGCTATTTGAACCACCCCACCGCCGGCACTCGGATAGTAATCTTGGGCATAGCATTTTACCAAATCACCTCATTCTTTGGGGCACACGTGAGGAACACAAATGCGAACAAGCCTGAATGGTCCCGAGGACAATATGCAACTGAAAACTCACACCCCAGAAGTGACTCGAACCCATACTCCCAGAAGCAACGCAACTGGTATGTACAAGACGCCTTAATCCACTTGACCATCACGACCGGACATAATGAGGTGATAGCCGAGGCTATTTGAACCACCCCACCGCCGGCACTCGGATAGTAATCTTGGGCATAGCATTTTACCAAATCACCTCATTCTTTGGGGCACACGTGAGGAACACAAATGCGAACAAGCCTGAATGGTCCCCAGGACAATATGCAACTGAAAACTCACACCCCAGAAGTGACTCGAACCCATACTCCCAGAAGCAACGCAACTGGTATGTACAAGACGCCTTAATCCACTTGACCATCACGACCGGACATAATGAGGTGATAGCCGAGGCTATTTGAACCACCCCACCGCCGGCACTCGGATAGTAATCTTGGGCATAGCATTTTACCAAATCACCTCATTCTTTGGGGCACACGTGAGGAACACAAATACGAACAAGCCTGAATGGTCCCCAGGACAATATGCAACTGAAAACTCACACCCCAGAAGTGACTCGAACCCATACTCCAAGAAGCAACGCAACTGGTATGTACAAGACGCCTTAATCCACTTGACCATCACGACCGGACATAATGAGGTGATAGCCGAGGCTATTTGAACCACCCCACCGCCGGCACTCGGATAGTAATCTTGGGCATAGCATTTTACCAAATCACCTCATTCTTTGGGGCACACGTGAGGAACATAAATGCGAACAAGCCTGAATGGTCCCCAGGACAATATGCAACTGAAAACTCACACTCCAGAAGTGACTCGAACCCATACTCCCAGAAGCAACGCAACTGGTATGTACAAGACGCCTTAATCCACTTGACCATCACGACCGGACATAATGAGGTGATAGCCGAGGCTATTTGAACCACCTCACCGCCGGCACTCGGATAGTAATCTTGGGCATAGCATTTTACCAAATCACCTCATTCTTTGGGGCACACGTGAGGAACACAAATGCGAACAAGCCTGAATGGTCCCCAGGACAATAAGCAACTGAAAACTCACACCCCAGAAGTGACTCGAACCCATACTCCCAGAAGCAACGCAACTGGTATGTACAAGACGCCTTAATCCACTTGACCATCACGACCGGACATAATGAGGTGATAGCCGAGGCTATTTGAACCACCCCACCGCCGGCACTCGGATAGTAATCTTGGGCATAGCATTTTACCAAATCACCTCATTCTTTGGGGCACACGTGAGGAACACAAATGCGAACAAGCCTGAATGGTCCCCAGGACAATATGCAACTGAAAACTCACACCCCAGAAGTGACTCGAACCCATACTCCCAGAAGCAACGCAACTGGTATGTACAAGACGCCTTAATCCACTTGACCATCACGACCGGACATAATGAGGTGATAGCCGAGGCTATTTGAACCACCCCACCGCCGGCACTCGGATAGTAATCTTGGGCATAGCATTTTACCAAATCACCTCATTCTTTGGGGCACACATGAGGAACACAAATACGAACAAGCCTGAATGGTCCCCAGGACAATAAGCAACTGAAAACTCACACCCCAGAAGTGACTCGAACCCATACTCCCAGAAGCAACGCAACTGGTATGTACAAGACGCCTTAATCCACTTGACCATCACGACCGGACATAATGAGGTGATAGCCGAGGCTATTTGAACCACCCCACCGCCGGCACTCGGATAGTAATCTTGGGCATAGCATTTTACCAAATCACCTCATTCTTTGGGGCACACGTGAGGAACACAAATGCGAACAAGCCTGAATGGTCCCCAGGACAATATGCAACTGAAAACTCACACCCCAGAAGTGACTCGAACCCATACTCCCAGAAGCAACGCAACTGGTATGTACAAGACGCCTTAATCCACTTGACCATCACGACCGGACATAATGAGGTGATAGCCGAGGCTATTTGAACCACCCCACCGCCGGCACTCGGATAGTAATCTTGGGCATAGCATTTTACCAAATCACCTCATTCTTTGGGGCACACGTGAGGAACACAAATGCGAACAAGCCTGAATGGTCCCCAGGACAATATGCAACTGAAAACTCACACCCCAGAAGTGACTCGAACCCATACTCCCAGAAGCAACGCAACTGGTATGTACAAGACGCCTTAATCCACTTGACCATCACGACCGGACATAATGAGGTGATAGCCGAGGCTATTTGAACCACCCCACCGCCGGCACTCGGATAGTAATCTTGGGCATAGCATTTTACCAAATCACCTCATTCTTTGGGGCACACGTGAGGAACACAAATGCGAACAAGCCTGAATGGTCCCCAGGACAATAAGCAACTGAAAACTCACACCCCAGAAGTGACTCGAACCCATACTCCCAGAAGCAACGCAACTGGTATGTACAAGACGCCTTAATCCACTTGACCATCACGACCGGACATAATGAGGTGATAGCCGAGGCTATTTGAACCACCCCACCGCCGGCACTCGGATAGTAATCTTGGGCATAGCATTTTACCAAATCACCTCATTCTTTGGGGCACACGTGAGGAACACAAATGCGAACAAGCCTGAATGGTCCCCAGGACAATATGCAACTGAAAACTCACACCCCAGAAGTGACTCGAACCCATACTCCCAGAAGCAACGCAACTGGTATGTACAAGACGCCTTAATCCACTTGACCATCACGACCGGACATAATGAGGTGATAGCCGAGGCTATTTGAACCACCCCACCGCCGGCACTCGGATAGTAATCTTGGGCATAGCATTTTACCAAATCACCTCATTCTTTGGGGCACACGTGAGGAACACAAATCCGAACAAGCCTGAATGGTCCCCAGGACAATATGCAACTGAAAACTCACACCCCAGAAGTGACTCGAACCCATACTCCCAGAAGCAACGCAACTGGTATGTACAAGACGCCTTAATCCACTTGACCATCACGACCGGACATAATGAGGTGATAGCCGAGGCTATTTGAACCACCCCACCGCCGGCACTCGGATAGTAATCTTGGGCATAGCATTTTACCAAATCACCTCATTCTTTGGGGCACACGTGAGGAACACAAATGCGAACAAGCCTGAATGGTCCCCAGGACAATATGCAACTGAAAACTCACACCCCAGAAGTGACTCGAACCCATACTCCCAGAAGCAACGCAACTGGTATGTACAAGACGCCTTAATCCACTTGACCATCACGACCGGACATAATGAGGTGATAGCCGAGGCTATTTGAACCACCCCACCGCCGGCACTCGGATAGTAATCTTGGGCATAGCATTTTACCAAATCACCTCATTCTTTGGGGCACACGTGAGGAACACAAATGCGAACAAGCCTGAATGGTCCCCAGGACAATATGCAACTGAAAACTCACACCCCAGAAGTGACTCGAACCCATACTCCCAGAAGCAACGCAACTGGTATGTACAAGACGCCTTAATCCACTTGACCATCACGACCGGACATAATGAGGTGATAGCCGAGGCTATTTGAACCACCCCACCGCCGGCACTCGGATAGTAATCTTGGGCATAGCATTTTACCAAATCACCTCATTCTTTGGGGCACACGTGAGGAACACAAATACGAACAAGCCTGAATGGTCCCCAGGACAATATGCAACTGAAAACTCACACCCCAGAAGTGACTCGAACCCATACTCCCAGAAGCAACGCAACTGGTATGTACAAGACGCCTTAATCCACTTGACCATCACGACCGGACATAATGAGGTGATAGCCGAGGCTATTTGAACCACCCCACCGCCGGCACTCGGATAGTAATCTTGGGCATAGCATTTTACCAAATCACCTCATTCTTTGGGGCACACGTGAGGAACATAAATGCGAACAAGCCTGAATGGTCCCCAGGACAATATGCAACTGAAAACTCACACTCCAGAAGTGACTCGAACCCATACTCCCAGAAGCAACGCAACTGGTATGTACAAGACGCCTTAATCCACTTGACCATCACGACCGGACATAATGAGGTGATAGCCGAGGCTATTTGAACCACCTCACCGCCGGCACTCGGATAGTAATCTTGGGCATAGCATTTTACCAAATCACCTCATTCTTTGGGGCACACGTGAGGAACACAAATGCGAACAAGCCTGAATGGTCCCCAGGACAATAAGCAACTGAAAACTCACACCCCAGAAGTGACTCGAACCCATACTCCCAGAAGCAACGCAACTGGTATGTACAAGACGCCTTAATCCACTTGACCATCACGACCGGACATAATGAGGTGATAGCCGAGGCTATTTGAACCACCCCACCGCCGGCACTCGGATAGTAATCTTGGGCATAGCATTTTACCAAATCACCTCATTCTTTGGGGCACACGTGAGGAACACAAATGCGAACAAGCCTGAATGGTCCCCAGGACAATATGCAACTGAAAACTCACACCCCAGAAGTGACTCGAACCCATACTCCCAGAAGCAACGCAACTGGTATGTACAAGACGCCTTAATCCACTTGACCATCACGACCGGACATAATGAGGTGATAGCCGAGGCTATTTGAACCACCCCACCGCCGGCACTCGGATAGTAATCTTGGGCATAGCATTTTACCAAATCACCTCATTCTTTGGGGCACACGTGAGGAACACAAATGCGAACAAGCCTGAATGGTCCCCAGGACAATATGCAACTGAAAACTCACACCCCAGAAGTGACTCGAACCCATACTCCCAGAAGCAACGCAACTGGTATGTACAAGACGCCTTAATCCACTTGACCATCACGACCGGACATAATGAGGTGATAGCCGAGGCTATTTGAACCACGCCACCGCCGGCACTCGGATAGTAATCTTGGGCATAGCATTTTACCAAATCACCTCATTCTTTGGGGCACACGTGAGGAACACAAATGCGAACAAGCCTGAATGGTCCCCAGGACAATATGCAACTGAAAACTCACACCCCAGAAGTGACTCGAACCCATACTCCCAGAAGCAACGCAACTGGTATGTACAAGACGCCTTAATCCACTTGACCATCACGACCGGACATAATGAGGTGATAGCCGAGGCTATTTGAACCACCTCACCGCCGGCACTCGGATAGTAATCTTGGGCATAGCATTTTACCAAATCACCTCATTCTTTGGGGCACACGTGAGGAACACAAATGCGAACAAGCCTGAATGGTCCCCAGGACAATATGCAACTGGAAACTCACACCCCAGAAGTGACTCGAACCCATACTCCCAGAAGCAACGCAACTGGTATGTACAAGACGCCTTAATCCACTTGACCATCACGACCGGACATAATGAGGTGATAGCCGAGGCTATTTGAACCACCCCACCGCCGGCACTCGGATAGTAATCTTGGGCATAGCATTTTACCAAATCACCTCATTCTTTGGGGCACACGTGAGGAACACAAATGCGAACAAGCCTGAATGGTCCCCAGGACAATATGCAACTGAAAACTCACACCCCAGAAGTGACTCGAACCCATACTCCCAGAAGCAACGCAACTGGTATGTACAAGACGCCTTAATCCACTTGACCATCACGACCGGACATAATGAGGTGATAGCCGAGGCTATTTGAACCACCCCACCGCCGGCACTCGGATAGTAATCTTGGGCATAGCATTTTACCAAATCACCTCATTCTTTGGGGCACACGTGAGGAACACAAATGCGAACAAGCCTGAATGGTCCCCAGGACAATATGCAACTGAAAACTCACACCCCAGAAGTGACTCGAACCCATACTCCCAGAAGCAACGCAACTGGTATGTACAAGACGCCTTAATCCACTTGACCATCACGACCGGACATAATGAGGTGATAGCCGAGGCTATTTGAACCACCCCACCGCCGGCACTCGGATAGTAATCTTGGGCATAGCATTTTACCAAATCACCTCATTCTTTGGGGCACACGTGAGGAACACAAATACGAACAAGCCTGAATGGTCCCCAGGACAATATGCAACTGAAAACTCACACCCCAGAAGTGACTCGAACCCATACTCCCAGAAGCAACGCAACTGGTATGTACAAGACGCCTTAATCCACTTGACCATCACGACCGGACATAATGAGGTGATAGCCGAGGCTATTTGAACCACCTCACCGCCGGCACTCGGATAGTAATCTTGGGCATAGCATTTTACCAAATCACCTCATTCTTTGGGGCACACGTGAGGAACACAAATGCGAACAAGCCTGAATGGTCCCCAGGACAATAAGCAACTGAAAACTCACACCCCAGAAGTGACTCGAACCCATACTCCCAGAAGCAACGCAACTGGTATGTACAAGACGCCTTAATCCACTTGACCATCACGACCGGACATAATGAGGTGATAGCCGAGGCTATTTGAACCACCCCACCGCCGGCACTCGGATAGTAATCTTGGGCATAGCATTTTACCAAATCACCTCATTCTTTGGGGCACACGTGAGGAACACAAATGCGAACAAGCCTGAATGGTCCCCAGGACAATATGCAACTGAAAACTCACACCCCAGAAGTGACTCGAACCAATACTCCCAGAAGCAACGCAACTGGTATGTACAAGACGCCTTAATCCACTTGACCATCACGACCGGACATAATGAGGTGATAGCCGAGGCTATTTGAACCACCTCACCGCCGGCACTCGGATAGTAATCTTAGGCATAGCATTTTACCAAATCACCTCATTCTTTGGGGCACACGTGAGGAACACAAATGCGAACAAGCCTGAATGGTCCCCAGGACAATATGCAACTGAAAACTCACACCCCAGAAGTGACTCGAACCCATACTCCCAGAAGCAACGCAACTGGTATGTACAAGACGCCTTAATCCACTTGACCATCACGACCGGACATAATGAGGTGATAGCCGAGGCTATTTGAACCACCCCACCGCCGGCACTCGGATAGTAATCTTGGGCATAGCATTTTACCAAATCACCTCATTCTTTGGGGCACACGTGAGGAACACAAATGCGAACAAGCCTGAATGGTCCCCAGGACAATATGCAACTGAAAACTCACACCCCAGAAGTGACTCGAACCCATACTCCCAGAAGCAACGCAACTGGTATGTACAAGACGCCTTAATCCACTTGACCATCACGACCGGACATAATGAGGTGATAGCCGAGGCTATTTGAACCACCCCACCGCCGGCACTCGGATAGTAATCTTGGGCATAGCATTTTACCAAATCACCTCATTCTTTGGGGCACACGTGAGGAACACAAATGCGAACAAGCCTGAATGGTCCCCAGGACAATATGCAACTGAAAACTCACACCCCAGAAGTGACTCGAACCCATACTCCCAGAAGCAACGCAACTGGTATGTACAAGACGCCTTAATCCACTTGACCATCACGACCGGACATAATGAGGTGATAGCCGAGGCTATTTGAACCACCTCACCGCCGGCACTCGGATAGTAATCTTAGGCATAGCATTTTACCAAATCACCTCATTCTTTGGGGCACACGTGAGGAACACAAATGCGAACAAGCCTGAATGGTCCCCAGGACAATATGCAACTGAAAACTCACACCCCAGAAGTGACTCGAACCCATACTCCCAGAAGCAACGCAACTGGTATGTACAAGACGCCTTAATCCACTTGACCATCACGACCGGACATAATGAGGTGATAGCCGAGGCTATTTGAACCACGCCACCGCCGGCACTCGGATAGTAATCTTGGGCATAGCATTTTACCAAATCACCTCATTCTTTGGGGCACACGTGAGGAACACAAATGCGAACAAGCCTGAATGGTCCCCAGGACAATATGCAACTGAAAACTCACACCCCAGAAGTGACTCGAACCCATACTCCCAGAAGCAACGCAACTGGTATGTACAAGACGCCTTAATCCACTTGACCATCACGACCGGACATAATGAGGTGATAGCCGAGGCTATTTGAACCACCTCACCGCCGGCACTCGGATAGTAATCTTGGGCATAGCATTTTACCAAATCACCTCATTCTTTGGGGCACACGTGAGGAACACAAATGCGAACAAGCCTGAATGGTCCCCAGGACAATATGCAACTGGAAACTCACACCCCAGAAGTGACTCGAACCCATACTCCCAGAAGCAACGCAACTGGTATGTACAAGACGCCTTAATCCACTTGACCATCACGACCGGACATAATGAGGTGATAGCCGAGGCTATTTGAACCACCCCACCGCCGGCACTCGGATAGTAATCTTGGGCATAGCATTTTACCAAATCACCTCATTCTTTGGGGCACACGTGAGGAACACAAATGCGAACAAGCCTGAATGGTCCCCAGGACAATATGCAACTGAAAACTCACACCCCAGAAGTGACTCGAACCCATACTCCCAGAAGCAACGCAACTGGTATGTACAAGACGCCTTAATCCACTTGACCATCACGACCGGACATAATGAGGTGATAGCCGAGGCTATTTGAACCACCCCACCGCCGGCACTCGGATAGTAATCTTGGGCATAGCATTTTACCAAATCACCTCATTCTTTGGGGCACACGTGAGGAACACAAATGCGAACAAGCCTGAATGGTCCCCAGGACAATATGCAACTGAAAACTCACACCCCAGAAGTGACTCGAACCCATACTCCCAGAAGCAACGCAACTGGTATGTACAAGACGCCTTAATCCACTTGACCATCACGACCGGACATAATGAGGTGATAGCCGAGGCTATTTGAACCACCCCACCGCCGGCACTCGGATAGTAATCTTGGGCATAGCATTTTACCAAATCACCTCATTCTTTGGGGCACACGTGAGGAACACAAATACGAACAAGCCTGAATGGTCCCCAGGACAATATGCAACTGAAAACTCACACCCCAGAAGTGACTCGAACCCATACTCCCAGAAGCAACGCAACTGGTATGTACAAGACGCCTTAATCCACTTGACCATCACGACCGGACATAATGAGGTGATAGCCGAGGCTATTTGAACCACCTCACCGCCGGCACTCGGATAGTAATCTTGGGCATAGCATTTTACCAAATCACCTCATTCTTTGGGGCACACGTGAGGAACACAAATGCGAACAAGCCTGAATGGTCCCCAGGACAATAAGCAACTGAAAACTCACACCCCAGAAGTGACTCGAACCCATACTCCCAGAAGCAACGCAACTGGTATGTACAAGACGCCTTAATCCACTTGACCATCACGACCGGACATAATGAGGTGATAGCCGAGGCTATTTGAACCACCCCACCGCCGGCACTCGGATAGTAATCTTGGGCATAGCATTTTACCAAATCACCTCATTCTTTGGGGCACACGTGAGGAACACAAATGCGAACAAGCCTGAATGGTCCCCAGGACAATATGCAACTGAAAACTCACACCCCAGAAGTGACTCGAACCAATACTCCCAGAAGCAACGCAACTGGTATGTACAAGACGCCTTAATCCACTTGACCATCACGACCGGACATAATGAGGTGATAGCCGAGGCTATTTGAACCACCTCACCGCCGGCACTCGGATAGTAATCTTAGGCATAGCATTTTACCAAATCACCTCATTCTTTGGGGCACACGTGAGGAACACAAATGCGAACAAGCCTGAATGGTCCCCAGGACAATATGCAACTGAAAACTCACACCCCAGAAGTGACTCGAACCCATACTCCCAGAAGCAACGCAACTGGTATGTACAAGACGCCTTAATCCACTTGACCATCACGACCGGACATAATGAGGTGATAGCCGAGGCTATTTGAACCACCCCACCGCCGGCACTCGGATAGTAATCTTGGGCATAGCATTTTACCAAATCACCTCATTCTTTGGGGCACACGTGAGGAACACAAATGCGAACAAGCCTGAATGGTCCCCAGGACAATATGCAACTGAAAACTCACACCCCAGAAGTGACTCGAACCCATACTCCCAGAAGCAACGCAACTGGTATGTACAAGACGCCTTAATCCACTTGACCATCACGACCGGACATAATGAGGTGATAGCCGAGGCTATTTGAACCACCTCACCGCCGGCACTCGGATAGTAATCTTGGGCATAGCATTTTACCAAATCACCTCATTCTTTGGGGCACACGTGAGGAACACAAATGCGAACAAGCCTGAATGGTCCCCAGGACAATATGCAACTGGAAACTCACACCCCAGAAGTGACTCGAACCCATACTCCCAGAAGCAACGCAACTGGTATGTACAAGACGCCTTAATCCACTTGACCATCACGACCGGACATAATGAGGTGATAGCCGAAGCTATTTGAACCACCCCACCGCCGGCACTCGGATAGTAATCTTGGGCATAGCATTTTACCAAATCACCTCATTCTTTGGGGCACACGTGAGGAACACAAATGCGAACAAGCCTGAATGGTCCCCAGGACAATATGCAACTGAAAACTCACACCCCAGAAGTGACTCGAACCCATACTCCCAGAAGCAACGCAACTGGTATGTACAAGACGCCTTAATCCACTTGACCATCACGACCGGACATAATGAGGTGATAGCCGAGGCTATTTGAACCACCCCACCGCCGGCACTCGGATAGTAATCTTGGGCATAGCATTTTACCAAATCACCTCATTCTTTGGGGCACACGTGAGGAACACAAATGCGAACAAGCCTGAATGGTCCCCAGGACAATAAGCAACTGAAAACTCACACCCCAGAAGTGACTCGAACCCATACTCCCAGAAGCAACGCAACTGGTATGTACAAGACGCCTTAATCCACTTGACCATCACGACCGGACATAATGAGGAGATAGCCGAGGCTATTTGAACCACCCCACCGCCGGCACTCGGATAGTAATCTTGGGCATAGCATTTTACCAAATCACCTCATTCTTTGGGGCACACGTGAGGAACACAAATGCGAACAAGCCTGAATGGTCCCCAGGACAATATGCAACTGAAAACTCACACCCCAGAAGTGACTCGAACCCATACTCCCAGAAGCAACGCAACTGGTATGTACAAGACGCCTTAATCCACTTGACCATCACGACCGGACATAATGAGGTGATAGCCGAGGCTATTTGAACCACCCCACCGCCGGCACTCGGATAGTAATCTTGGGCATAGCATTTTACCAAATCACCTCATTCTTTGGGGCACACGTGAGGAACACAAATGCGAACAAGCCTGAATGGTCCCCAGGACAATATGCAACTGAAAACTCACACCCCAGAAGTGACTCGAACCCATACTCCCAGAAGCAACGCAACTGGTATGTACAAGACGCCTTAATCCA
>NC_091197.1:22526301-22593801 GCF_040958095.1 Procambarus clarkii | reverse complement strand
TTTACTGTGTTGATAATGTCTTTCATGAGACTTTAATATGATCATCTAGTGAGAGAATATATATATATAAGTGTACCAGTATTTGATGTTAGGCTATGTGCCCAGTACCTATGTTATTACCATTTATTTATTTATTTATTTTATTTATTTATATACAAGAAGGTACATTGGGTTTGTGAATACATTGGATAGTACAGTATTTACATTCTTGTAAAGCCACTAGTACGCACAGCGTTTCGGGCAGGTCCTTAATCTAGCAGATAATTTTAAGTAGGTAATTTCAATCAGAATTGATAAATGATAAAGATACATTACAAGAGAAAAATGAGATGAGAGAGATAAGTAGGTATATTAAAGCATATTCTTATATTAAAGCTCTGATTAATTACATTGACAGCTTGATTAGTAATTTAAACAAGGTTAATAGACACCATACAGCAGATTGACAGCACATATAAGACACCAATGATCACAATGGTAAACATGTTCAGATTGGGTACATAAAGATTGGGAGACTGGGTAGCAAAAGATACAGATAAACAAGATTTATAAACACCATACAACAGATTGGCAGCACATATAAGAAAACAGCAATGATCACAATGGTAAAGATGTTCAAATTGGGAACATAAAGGTTGGGAGATTGGGTAGCAATTGATACAGTGCAATTTTAAGGCAAAAAGTGAAAAAACTATGAAGATGAAATTAGGTACTTTTTAGTATTGATTTTGAATGATGTAAAAGTTGGACAGCTTTTCAATTCAGTAGGGAGTGAGTTCCATAAACTGGGTCCCTTTATTTGCATAGAGTGTTTACACAGATTAAGTTTAACTCTGGGGATATCAAAGAGATATTTATTTCTGGTGTAGTGATAATGGGTCCTATTACATCTGTCCAAGAAGAGTTTCAGACAAGGATTTACATTTAAGAACAGGGTTTTGTAAATGTAGTTGACACAAGAGAATTTGTGGAGTGAGATTATGTTTAGCATGTTTAGGGAGTTAAACAAGGGGGCTGTGTGTTGTCTGAAAGCAGAATTTGATATTATTCTGATAGCAGATTTTTGCTGGGTGATGATGGACTTGAGGTGGTTTGCAGTGGTTGAACCCCATGCACAGATACCATAGTTGAGATAGGGATAGATTAGTGCATAATATAGAGAGATGAGAGCAGAGTTAGGAACATAATATCTGATTTTGGAGAGTATACCAACTGTTTTAGAGACTTTCTTAGTTATGTGTTGTATGTGGGTACTGAAGTTGAGTCTCTTGTCTAGGAATATGCCAAGAAACTTTCCATCATTTTTATTGCTAATGTTTACATTGTCAATCTGAAGCTGAATTGCATTTGTAGATTTGCTTCCAAATAGGATGTAGTAGGTCTTTTATATGTTAAGTGTTAGTTTGTTGGTTGACATCCATAAGTGGACTTTTTTTAGTTCATTATTAACAACACCATTTAGTGTATGTGGGTTGGGGTTGGAGTAGATGAGGGTAGTATCATCAGCAAACAAAATAGGTTTCAGAATGTTAGAGACATTAGGCAGATCATTAATGTATATAAGAAAAAGAAGAGGTCCTAAGATGCTGCCCTGTGGCACTCCAACAGTTATTGGTAGAATGGGAGAGATTATATTATTTATGGCTACACATTGGTGTCTATCACTAAGATAGGATTGGATATAGTCCAGTGCATGGCCTCGGATTCCATAATGATGGAGTTTACTTAAGAGGTAATCGTGATTAACAGTATCAAAGGCCTTTCTCAGGTCAATGAAGAGTCCAATTGGAAACTCATTTTTGTCTAGAGCTGAGTAAATTATATCAAGGAGACTAATAATTGCATCGTTGGTACTCTTTTGAGAGCGGAATCCAAACTGACAGGGGCTAAGAATGTCGAATTTTACGAGATAGGAGTAGAGCAATATCGAACCTACCCATACTATCAAAAATATTTTTCAAATATTTTTGATAGTATGGGTAGGTTCGATATTTGTCTATAGTTGTTTATGTCTGACGGATTATCTCCTTTATGAACTGGCGTTACTCTTGCTTTTTTAAGGATATCAGGGAAGGTATGACACTCAAGGGATTTGTTGAACAGTAGAGCTATAGGTGGCGCAAGGGCATGGGAGGCGCTCTTGTATACAATGGATGGGATTTCACTGATGTTCCCAGCTTTGGTTTTTAGTGAGTGTATGATGGACACAACATCTGACGGGCTCACTGGTGAGAGGAGAAGAGAGTTTGGAAAAGCTGCCTGAGAGATATGTGTTGATATGTGTCTGAGTCTGTGGGATTTTACTTGAAAGGTTAGCACCAATCGATGAAAAGAAGCTATTAAATTCATTCGCCATTTCTAAGTCAGATGACAGTGTAAGGCCATCCTTAGAGAGTGTTATCTGGTTGTGGGAGTGTTGTTTAGTTCCCAGGATGTTAGAGATGGTATTCCATGTGCTTTTCATGTTGCCTTTTGCTTCTTTGAATCTAGTCTCATAATATGAAAGTTTTGCTTTTCTTATGATACTGGTAAGCACTGACGAGTACCTTTTAACTACTTCCATTGAAACTAGGCCACTCCTAAATTTCTTTTCGTATTCATGTTTTTTGTTGATTGATTTAATTATGCCACTTGTGAGCCACGGGTTATTTTTTCTTTTATCAGTTACTTGTTTGGTAAGGAGGGGACAGTGAGTGTTGTAGAGGCTTAGAGTTTTGAAGAGAAAGAGGTTAGTTGATGAGTTTATATCCTGTGAATTATTAAATTCAGATTCCCAGTTAATATTGTGGAGTGCATTAGAGAGATTGCCTAAAGCTGATTCACTATGTAGCCTGAATGAAAGTTTTTTGGTTTCTGGTGGTGATGTGTCAATGTTTGCTATGAGGAAAGTAGGATAGTGGTCAGTTGTTCTGTCATAAATTACCCCAGATGTTATATTAGTCCATAGGTGATCCAGGGTAGTGGCAGATGTTTGAGTGACTCGGGTGGGCTTGGTGATTGTGGGGATTAGCATACAGGAGTGCATGCTGTTACGGAAATAGTCAACTTGAGGGTTGTTTTGAAGACCCAGGTCAATATTGAAATCACCTCCCAGAATGATGTGATTTTTGTTGAGATTGTTATTTATGATAAGATTCCTTACATTGTCAGAGAATAAAGCTATGTTGGTATTAGGAAATCTATAGATGGCACCGATTATCAGGGAGGATTTAAGGGATTTACTGGAGAACTTGGCAAAGGTATATTCACAATAGTCGTCTCTATCACTAATGTCACTATTGCAAGTGAAGGTATCTTTGTAATATATTGCTGTACCGCCACCTTTTTTCTTAGGCCTGCAGTCATGAATGGCTTTATAACCAGCTAAATTGTAGAGTTGGGTATAGTCATTACTTAGCCAAGTTTCTGTTAAAATGATGAAAGATAATTTAGTACCTAGCTTCAAATAGCTTCGGCTAACACCTCATTATGTCCGGTCGTGATGGTCAAGTGGATTAAGGCGTCTTGTACATACCAGTTGCGTTGCTCCTGGGAGTATGAGTTCGAGTCACTTCTGGGGTGTGAGTTTTCAGTTGCATATTGTCCTGGGGACCATTCAGGCTTGTTCGCATTTGTGTTCCTCACGTGTGCCCCAAAGAATGAGGTGATTTGGTAAAATGCTATGCCCAAGATTACCATCCGAGTGCCGGCGGTGGGGTGGTTCAAATAGCTTCGGCTATCACCTCATTATGTCCGGTCGTGATGGTCAAGTGGATTAAGGCGTCTTGTACATACCAGTTGCGTTGCTCCTGGGAGTATGGGTTCGAGTCACTTCTGGGGTGTGAGTTTTCAGTTGCATATTGTCCTGGGGACCATTCAGGCTTGTTCGCATTTGTGTTCCTCACGTGTGCCCCAAAGAATGAGGTGATTTGGTAAAATGCTATGCCCAAGATTACCATCCGAGTGCCGGCGGTGGGGGTGGTTCAAATAGCTTCGGCTATCACCTCATTATGTCCGGTCGTGATGGTCAAGTGGATTAAGGCGTCTTGTACATACCAGTTGCGTTGCTCCTGGGAGTATGGGTTCGAGTCACTTCTGGGGTGTGAGTTTTCAGTTGCATATTGTCCTGGGGACCATTCAGGCTTGTTCGCATTTGTGTTACTCACGTGTGCCCCAAAGAATGAGGTGATTTGGTAAAATGCTATGCCCAAGATTACCATCCGAGTGCCGGCGGTGGGGTGGTTCAAATAGCTTCGGCTATCACCTCATTATGTCCGGTCGTGATGGTCAAGTGGATTCAGGCGTCTTGTACATACCAGTTGCGTTGCTCCTGGGAGTATGGGTTTGAGTCACTTCTGGGGTGTGAGTTTTCAGTTGCATATTGTCCTGGGGACCATTCAGGCTTGTTCGCATTTGTGTTCCTCACGTGTGCCCCAAAGAATGAGGTGATTTGGTAAAATGCTATGCCCAAGATTACCATCCGAGTGCCGGCGGTGGGGTGGTTCAAATAGCTTCGGCTATCACCTCATTATGTCCGGTCGTGATGGTCAAGTGGATTAAGGCGTCTTGTACATACCAGTTGCGTTGCTCCTGGGAGTATGGGTTCGAGTCACTTCTGGGTGTGAGTTTTCAGTTATATATATATATATATATATATATATATATATATATATGTATATATATATATATATATATATATATATATATATATATATATATATATATATATATATATATATATATATATATATATATAGAGTGTATTACATTTATTTATATAATTTGAACAACGTTGTACGTTGTGCAAATTATATAAATAAGTGTAATACACTCTATAGTAAATCAGTTCTTTTCTTCACCTTAAAAGTACGAAAATGAGTTTTGGAGAACTCCTATTTCAATTAAGCCCTGATGCTAAGAAAATAGTTAGAGGGATAGAAGCCCTAAACCAGAAAATAATAAATACAGAATATGTGGTCATATTCAATGAAACATGTTTGAAGGAAAACCTGCTGCCAGTATACACCTGCCCCACCAGGGCAGGGCGAGGTACATAATATCTGATCTTAGAAAGAATGCCAACAGTTTTTTAAACTTTTTTTTATATATTTAGACTGTGTCCCTGGAAATTCAGCTTGTTGTCGATGAGAACGCCAAGGAATTTGCCATCTACTTTGTTACAAATTTGGGTATTGTTTATCCTGAGATTTATTTGATTTGAGGATTTACTGCCAAACAAAATATAGAAAGTTTTGTCAATATTGAGGGTGGGTTTGTTGACAGTTAGCCAGAGATGGATTTTATTTAGCTCAGTATTCACTGTGACATTTAGAGCAAGGGGGTCAGGACTGGAGCATATGAAGGTTGTGTCGTCAGCAAATAGAATAAGTTTGAGGTGTTGAGAGGTATTTGGAAGGTCATTAATGTAGATGAGAAAGAGGAGAGGGCCAAGTATGCTGCAATGGGGAATACCAATGTTGATGGGTAGGGTGGAAGAAATTGAATTATTCACTGAAACATACTGGAGCCTATCAGTAAGGTAAGACTTAAGGTACTGCAGGGAATGACTTCTGACTCCAAAATGATGTAATTTAAGAAGAAGGTTTTGGTGGCTGACAGTGTCAAAAGCCTTATGCAGGTCCACAAATAACCTAACAGGGAACTCATTTTAATCAAGAGCTGCATGTATCAAGTTAATCATACTAATAAGTGCATCGTTAGTGCTTTTATGGGGCCTGAAGCGATATTGACAGGAGCTAAGTATATTGTGTTTGGCAAGATAAGAATAAAGCTGCTTGCAGATTAGTTTTCAAATATTTTTGACAAGTTTGGCAGAATTGATATAGCACTGAAGTTGTTGACATCAGTGAGATCACTACATTTGTGGACTGGGGATACTCTTGCTTTTTTTTTAGAATATCTGGAGAGGTTTGGAGTTCAAGTGACTTGGTGTAGAGCAATGCAATGTCAGGAGCTAAAGATCTGGAAGCTTTTGTGTAAATTAGAGTTGGTATCTCCTCAAGGGCACTAGACTTGGTTTTAAGGGAAAGGATTATCTCATTAACATCAGTGGAATTAGCAGGCGTTAGGTACAGAGATTGTGGACTTAAACCTGTAAGATTGTCGTGAACATTAGTACTGGAGAAAGGAATATCGTTTCCAAGGGATGAGCAAATGGATGAGAAGAACCTATTGAACTCAATAGCAGTATCAGAGGCTGAAAGCAGACCATCCTTATCGGACAAGAGTATTGGTTTGTTATTTAAAATCTTCTTTGATCCCAATATTTGTGAAATTGTGCTCCATGTTTTCTTAATGTTGCCCTTTGTTTGGGTAAATTTATCTTTCGTAGTATTTAATTTTGGCTCTTCTAATTATTTTAGATAGCAATGATGAGTAATTCTTTGAAAATTCTTTGGAGACGATTCCTAACCTATACTTCTTCTCAAGGTCATTTTTTTAATAGATTTAAGTATCCCCTTTGTAAGCCAAGGATTGTTTAGCCTTTTAGGTGTTACTTGATTCGTTAGCATAGGACAGTAGGGTGTTATAAAGGTTGAGAGTTTCTTGAAGAAATGATTGCACTGCTAGGTTGATGTCCCCCTATGTTACCTAATTCGAACTCCCAGTTGATATTAGCAGCAGCAGATAAAATTGCCTATAGCAGTTTCATTGTGCAGCCTAAAGCTTATCTCCCTTGTCTCTAGAGGTGGTTTGTTAATGCTGGCTAGGAGAAATGTGGGGTAATGGTCTGTAGTAGTATCAATGATTATCCCTGAAGTAAGCAGAGAGGTTATGTTGGTCCAGATGTGATCAAGGCCCGTGGCAGTACTATCAGCTGTGGCAGTGCTAAAAAGTAATGATATGTTTCAAATACGAAAAAAGTTACAATTCATTATTTATTGAATGAAGAACAATGTTTGATACATATGAGAGTTTATTTAATGCTCGAAGAGGTCCCAGAGAGTATTCGTTTATATAAAGACTATAAATAGTAATTATAATGATCTTGGAACGTGTTAATGCTGTCTTAGAGAGTTTCTTTAAAGCACGGAGATGTCCTGGAATGTTTTCTTTTAAACACGAAGAATATTTTGTTAAGATTCTTTGTGTAGAAGCTACCTATAATAATTTTACTTACTTACTTTATGAAAGAGTACTGTTAGTTGATAAATAATGCAAAGATGTTTTTTAAACTAATCGAGTGTAACCTGAGATAACATATGTTATGAAAAGAAAAGTCTAATTAAATTTAACACTGCATAATGAGTAGTTTTGTTTAAAAACAGCATTAGTAAGAACTCATAAGTTGATAAAGAGAATTCCATTGACATAGATTTTGAAAATAAAACTCGGTGACTGACTAAGTAAATAAATACTTTGTAGTAAACAGTCCAGATGAATGTAATATTCTGTAGTAACTTGTTGACAATTAGTAATGTGTGATTGATAATACATAACAATAAACTACTTATTGAATTGCAGAAACAATTGTATTAAAGAAGTCAGTAACTTGAGCGGAGAACATGTAAGGAAAAGCGCTGATACTAGAGAACATGTGGAGAACACGTCAGAATATTTAGAGAATGGATAGATGAGGAAAATTGTGAGAAAGGTTAGCAAGAGGAGCGTAGCACACGTTAGGACATGTGAAGGATTGAGGAAGCTTGTGAGAACCAGTAATAAGATAAATCCTAAAGTAATAAGACAAATCCTAAAGGGTTTTTTCAGTTATATCGTACTAAGACTAGGGAAAGGATAGGTCCATTAAAAACTGAGACAGGTCAAATAACAGATAGTGATGAAGAGATGAGTAGTATTTTTAATAAATATTTTGTATCTGTATTTACTAAAGAGGAACTTAACAATATGCCTTCAGCCGAACAAGTATATGTGGGTGGGGACGAAGACAGGTTGACGAGTTTAGCAGTTACCAGGGAGGATGTTCTTAAACAAATAGTAAAACTCAAACCAAATAAATCCCCAGGGCCGGATGAAGTGTTTGCCAGGGTGCTTAAAGAATGCAAAGAGGAGCTTTGTGACCCACTGTCAACCATATTTAATAAATCAATAGAGTCAGGCAGAGTGCCGGAGTTTTAGAAGGTTGCTAATGTGATACCAGTTTTTAAGAAAGGAGATAGATCACTTGCGTCTATCTATCTACCAATTAGCCTAACGTCTATTGTGGGAAAGTTACTCGAATCTATAATAGCAAATAAAATTCGTCTTCATCTTGAAAAACATAAATTAATAATTGAGTCGCAACATGGTTTTATAAATGGCCGTTCATGTTTAACAAATTTGTTATTTTTTTATTCTAGAATAGTTGAGGCAGTTGATAGTGGTAAGGATTGTGATGTTGTGTACCTTGACTTTAGCAAAGCTTTTGATACAGTGCCACATGAAAGACTGATTAAAAAGATAGAGGCTCATGGTATTGGGGGTGCTATATTAAGCTGGATTAGGGCATGGCTAACCCAATGAAACAGAGAGTTAGTATAAATGGAGTCAAGTCAGAGTGGGAAAATGTTGTAAGTGGAGTGCCTCAAGGCTCTGTCCTGGGACCTCTGTTGTTTATAATATATATAAATGATTTAGATTCAGGTTTGAGTAGCAACATTGGCAAATTTGCTGATGATACGAAATCGGTAGGGAAATTAATTCGGAGGAAGACTCACTATCACTTCAAGTTGATCTAGATTGGGTTTTGAAATGGTCAAAGGATTGGCAGATGCAGTTTAATGCTGATAAATGTAAAGTTCTGAGGTTTAGGTAATGATGATAGAGTTACAAGATACGAGCTAGAGCTGTAGGAGCCGGTCGGCCGAGCGGACAGCACGCTGAACTTGTGGTCCTGGGTTCGATCCCAGGCGCCGGCGAGAAACAATGGGCAAAGTTTCTTTCACCCTATGCCCCTGTTACCTAGCAGTAAAATAGGTACGTGGGTGTTAGTCAGCTGTCACGGGTTGCTTCCTGGGGGTGGAGGCCTGGTCGAGGACCGGGCCGCGGGGACACTAAAGCCCCGAAATCATCTCAAGATAACTCAAGATAGATGGTGTTGAGATTGCGAAGTCGGATTGCGAAAGGGATCTGGGAGTTATGATTAGTAAGAATTTAAAACAAAAGGATCAATGCATGAATGTTCGTAATAAGGCAAATCGGACACTAGGATTTATTAATCGCAGCGTTAGTAACAAGACACCTGTGTGGTTCTCAAGCTATATCTTGCTCTAGTTAGGCCCCATTTAGATTATGCAGTTCAGTTTTGGTCGCCATATTATAGAATGGATATAAATTCACTTGAATGTGTCCAGCGTAGGATGACAAAGTTAATTCCCCAAATTTGAAATCTTTCATATGAAGAAAGATTAACAAAGCTTAAGTTGCATTCACTGGAAAGGCGAAGAGTTAGGGGTGACATGATAGAGGTTTACAAGTGGGTGAATGGACATAACAAAGGGGATATTAATAGGGTATTAAAAGTATCAACACAGGACAGAACACGAAACAATGGGTATAAAATTGGATAAGTTTAGATTTAGGAAAGACTTGTGTAAATACTGGTTCAGTAACAGTGTTGTTGATTTGTGGAACCAATTGCCGCGTAACATTGTGGAGGTGGGGTCCCTCGATTGTTTCAAGCATGGGTTGGACATGTATATGAGTGGGATTGGGTGGTTATAAATAGGAGCTGCCTCGTATGGGCCAATAGGCCTTCTGCAGTTGCCTTTGTTCTTATGTTCTTAAAATATAGCTTATTTACAAACATCCTAAGCAAAGCACAGGAAAGTAGTATACGTTACAAATTGAATAAATCAAATACAAATGTCCCGAAATGGATAACAAATGATCTGAAAAACCTTATAGGTAGAAAGAGGGCTTGGTACAAAAGGATTTAGAATAGGGAAATCAGTTTAAAACAAGAATTCGCACAACTGGTTAGAAATGTTAAAAAAGAGATAAGGAAAGCAATAAAATTCTATGAAGTTCGTATAGCAGGCCAAGCAAAGGCAAATCCTAAACGTTTTTATCTGTTATATCGAACAAAGTTTAGGGAAAGGATAGGTCCATTAAAAACTGAGACAGGTAGTCTCAAAGAGGGAATCAAAACTAAGTCACACACAGAAACTATTTGGATAGAATTAAACCAAAAAGCAAATATTATTATAATAGGAGTTTATATATAGGCCACCAAATTTCGACAGAATGGAAGCAAAGCATCTATGGGATGAAATATCTAGAGCATCTAGATCTAACAGTATTTATGTCATTGGTGACTTTAATTTTAGTGGAATAAACTGGGGTGAACAAAATGAATAATGAAACAGAAGACTTTCTAGAATTAATTGACGATTGCTTTCTTACGCAACACATTAAGGAACCAACGCGGGGAAATAATATTTTAGATTTAGTGTTAACTAACAGGGAAACACAAATTAAGGACATGGAAATAGGGAGTGAGCTAGGGAACAGTAATCTTAAAGAAATCAGATTTAGCATAGAATGGAATAGTTCTGTAAGAGAAAATTCTGTTAAAGTGCCTGATTTCGAAAAAACTGATTTCAATAGCCTAAGAAATTTTTTGGGTCAAATAGATTGGAATGTCAGTCAGGTGCTGTTACAGTGAGAGGTTGTGTTAGCTGGAGCTCTGATTGTAGTAATATTATTACAGCAACAATGGAAGGATTGGTGAAGGAACTTGTGAATTTAGTTGGAGCTCTGAGGACAGAGCTGGATTCGCTACGGGAGGAGGTACGACAGCTGAAACAACGTCAGGAAGAAACAAAGGAGGCAACCAGTGTTAAAAAGACCTCGTCTTGGCAAGTTGTAAAGGACAGGGGTCTTAAGAAGACCTTGGGAAAACCGACACCTAATAGCCTAAGGACTTCTAACGCATTTGATGTGTTAGAATTCCTGCACCGTGGGAGGTTACACCCTTTCCAGTTTTAATCCCTCCCTTTCCACCCAAGAAGCAAATTAGAGATCAGCCCCAAGCTTCGTCTTGAGGCAAAGCTCAACGCCTTAAGCCATATTGATGCTCTGTCCACAGAGCATTCTCTCTCTCAAATTATATACACTGATGGTTCCCTACACCGCACCACGGGTGCAGCTGGAAGTGCAGTTGTCCTGACAATGGGCGATGGCCTATACTTTGAGTGGGGAGTCCGTATAAACAACTGGGCCTCTACCCTTCAGACTGAACTATTTGCCTTAATCCTTGCACTGAAATGTGTACAAGTCTCAAAACTTGATACATTATTTGTAAGAGACTCCTTATCATCCTTAAATGCTCTCAACTCTTTAATTTAAGACATAACTGTAACATGCTCGTGTCCGAAGCTAGACACAAATACAACAAAATTATTAAGGATGGTAACAGAGTTCATTTCATGTGGTCTCCATCTCATGTTGGCCTCCGAATGCATGATAGAGCTGATAAGTTAGCCAAAGAACCTGCCTTTAAAGGAAGCCGTTGAGTGTAACCTTGGATTGTCAATGAGCAATCTGAGAGCAGCAGTACACCGAGAACTTCAACAAGATCTTGTAGATCTGAGGCAAAGTGAAATTGACACCAGTAATTCCATCTATCATCATACTATCATGCAAGAGGAGCCACACATCTATGGATCATCCAATAAAATCAGCAGACTTCTAGATGTTACTACTGCTCGGCTTAGACTCGGTTACAAGTATCTCTGGGAATTCTCATTATCTGCTGATGTAGACCTGACCAAATGTAAACTGTGTCAACAAAATTATTCGCACACCCTCCGTCACTATGTGATGGAGTGCGAAAAGATACGTGAATTTAGAGACAATTCTATAACCAATGTTCCAGCGATGTGTCAATATTTCATTCAAAATGATCTGCTACCAGAAATTTAGCTAAATTTCCCCAGTTTGCTAACTGTAGGTAGAAACTAAGTGATTGTAACCTATCCACGCTGCCCACTGGATGGGGGGCGGTGTGCAGGACAAACATAAATTTTGACACTAGCCCTCCACATAT
The DNA here is from genome assembly GCF_040958095.1 of Procambarus clarkii. Taxonomy (NCBI): domain Eukaryota; kingdom Metazoa; phylum Arthropoda; class Malacostraca; order Decapoda; family Cambaridae; genus Procambarus; species Procambarus clarkii. Next base: position 22,581,812 of record NC_091197.1, on the reverse strand, counting down.
GTCAGTTGCTTAATTTAGAACCTGTACTTTAGGTCGATCTCGAACCCATTGTTGATGTGATGACTTATATTGAATTTTTGTAACTAGCTCATCAAGATTGTAGCTTGCTTAGCTAAATGAATTGTAGGGTTCAGTCCCTGAGCCCATTATGTGCCTCTGTAACCCTTTCCACTACCGCCCACAAGATGGGTATGGGGTGCATAATAAATGAACTAAACTAAAAGAACGAGTGCTGTGGTGAACCTGTTGTTTCAACGAGGAGGCAAAGGCAAGCAACGAGGAACATTGAAGCGCAGGTCCCTCAAAGTGCCCTAAAGGAAAAAACGAATTTTGGTTGTGGGAGATTCCCAGGTAAGGTATTTAGACAAAACGTTTTTGCGCCAGAGATAAAGGAAACAGATTAAGGGTTTGCTATCCGGGAGCTGGTATTGGTGATAGTGTTGGAAACATGAAAGATATTATGACAGGAAATGGGAACAAACCCAATATTTGTATTAGTGGAGGGGGTAATGATGTTGGGCGAGTTAGGAGTGAGGAACTAATACAGAGATTCAGGACAGCAATAGAATTAGTAGGAGCAAGGGAGGGAATCCCGATCATATGTGGCATCTCTTCCAAGAAAGGGAGTGGGAAATGAATGGATGTCGCGGGCACTTGGTGTCAATTGCCGGCTGGAAAGATATTGCAAATCTAATGCAATATCTTTCATAGACAACTGGGAACACTTCTATGGAAAAAATGAAATGTATGCTCGGGATGGGGTGCATCTATCGAAGGCTGGGGTTGTTGCTGTTGCGAATTCATTAGAACAGTGGTTAGAGGTGTTTTGTGTGGGTTTAAACTGTTAGTAGATAGTGGTATGAGAATTGATTTGGAGGAAGGAGATAATAAAAGTATGTGTTTGGGGGAGATAGGAATTGGCAAAATGACCAGGGAAATTGAAGGGCCTCAAAATAACAATTCACTTAGGGTATATTACACAAACAGTAGAAGTCTAAGAAATAAAATTAACGAATTAAATGCTCTTGTCTGCACAGAAAAAAATAGATATTATTGCACTTACCGAAACGTGGATGAATGTAGAAAATAGAGAACTATTAGCTGAATATCAAATAAATGGATTTAAACTATTTCACACAGATAGATATATTAGACGAGGAGGTGAGTAGCCATATATGTTAGGGACAATTTGAAATGTAGTCTCAAAGAGGAAATCAAAACTGAGCCAGACACAGAAACTATTTGGATAGAATTAAACGAAAAAGCTAATAATATTATAATAGGAGTTATATATAGGCCACTAAATTTAGACAGAATGGAAGCAAAAGCATCTATGGGATGAAATATCTAGAGCATCTAGATCTAAACAGTATTTATGTCATGGGTGGACTTTAATTTTAGTGGAATAAACTGGTTGAACAAAACAGGGAATAGTGAAGCAGAAGATTTTCTAGAATTAATTGACGATTGCTTTCTTACGCAACACATTAAGGAACCAACACGGGAAAATAATATTTTAGATTTAGTGTTAACTAACAGGGAAACACAAATTAATGACATCGAAATAGGGAGTGAGCTAGGGAACAGTGATCACAAAGAAATCAGATTTAGCATAGAATGAATAGACCTGTAGGAGAAAATTCTGTTAAAGTGCCAGATTTTCGAAAAGCTGATTTTAATAGCCTAAGAAATTTTTTGGGTCAAATTGATTTTAAAGTCTTGGGTATGGGGTGTGGGCCGGTCTTGGAGCGAGACATGAATCCAGCGATAGGTGACTTAAATGGGGATTTCGATGTGGATTCAATATATAACTTATTTAAGAATATTCTAAAGCACAGGAACGTAGTATACCATACAAATTGAATAGATCGAATACTAATGACCAAAGTGGATAACAAAGAATTTGAAGAACCTTATAGGTAAAAAGAGAGCTTGGTACAAAAGGATTAAAAATGGGGAGGTCACTTTAGAACAGGAATTCGTACAACTGGTTAGAAATGTTAAAAAAGAGATAAGGAAAGCAAAAAGAAACTATGAAGTTCGCATAGCAGGCAAGCAAAGACAAATCCTAAAGTTTTTTTTTCAGTTATATCGTACTAAGACTAGGGAAAGGATAGGTCCATTAAAAACTGAGACAGGTCAAATTAGTAAGAATTTAAAACAAAAGGATCAATGCATAATGTTCGTAATACGGCAAATCGGACACTTGGATTTATTAATCGCAGCGTTAGTAACAAGACACCTGGTGTTGTTCTCAAGCAATATCTTGCTCTAGTTAGGCCCCATTTAGATTATGCAGTTCAGTTTTGGTCGCCATATTATAGAATTAATATAAATTCACTTGAACGTGTCCAGCGTAGGATGACTAAGTTAATTCCCAAATTAGAAATCTTTCATATGAAGAAAGATTAACAAAGCTTAAGTTGCATTCACTGGAAAGGCGAAGAGTTAGGGGTGACATGATAGAGGATTACAAGTGGGTGAATGGACATAACAAAGGGGATATTAAAAGGGTATTAAAAGTATCAACACAAGACAGAACACGAAACAATGGGTATAAATTGGATAAGTTTAGATTTAGGAAAACTTAGGTAAATACTGGTTCAGTAACAGGGTTGTTGATTTGTGGAACCAATTGCCGCACAAATCAATTCAACGTGGTGGAGGTGGGGTCTCTCGATTGTTTCAAGCGCGGGTTGGACAAGTATATGAGTGGGATTGGGCGGTTATAGATAGGAGCTGCCTCGTATGGGGCCAATAGGCCTTCTGCAGTTACCTTTGTTCTTATGTTAACACAGAGCAGAGTTTCAAAACCCATTAAGATTTCAACTTAGATTCAAAAGAGCAGAAGAAATTGTTATACACATATGGCAAAATCTTACTGAAGCGACATACGAGTCCATAAATACTCATACTCCACCCAAGTAAAACAGAAACAAGCATCACTTAGTGGGCCAGCCAGAGGCTTAGGGCCCGCGCAGGAATATCCCTGCAAAAAAAAAATAAATATAAAAAAACTGAACCACACTCCCTTAGATAATCTCACCTCACTTTCTGCACCCCACCCCCGGGTTATATAATGTCTCGGAACGTGGTACATGGACATCTCGTTCTGAGTAGTTAAACCTAAAACAACAACCTGATTTGTATCCGAGCTGACACATAGGAAAGTCACTTAATAATTGATATAGCTGCTCAAATAAATAGCATAAACAGCAAAGACTGTTTTGGAAGAATATTTATCATTGTTTGAGAATGAACGCCAACGAAGATAACACCTCCAATTTTCAAGCATTCCTCGCAGCTGTGTCGAGGATCGACCCCATCAAAATCTCTGTTGTTCATCTTTTAGAAACCATGAAAAGGTTCATTCGTGAACTTGAAATTAATGCAAAAACAAATACTTCCGACATGAAGAAAGATCTTGGATTTTTTTTGGGCACTAATAATATCCTCATGTTTAGAAACGAAGTCGGTCAAGATGGCGGGCCGATGGGAAAGCGTCCTTTGGACTATGATTGACCTTGTTTCTCACTGGCGGCCTGAAAACAACAATGGCAGAGGGGAAGTTGTTTCTGATATATTGAAACCGTGGGTTCTGAAAATGTTTTATTGATAAAAAATTGTGCCCCAACCCATACCTACGTCTGGAAATGCTTCGATTCATTTGCATGTGTCCAGACACGTACGTGCAGGGACGCCGTCTCCGGAATGCAAGTTGTTGAAGGATTGGTGGTCAATAGCCTGTCTATGGAGTTGCATCACCTCGAGCACGATAGCTTACAGATGAACCTTTCTTACCCTTTCCTCAAGGTTTTACAGAGCCTTAACGATTACGGCCACACACGTGCAGTCGCTGCTGCAGCCGTGCACCAGGTGACTAGTCTCAAGATTGGACCAGAAACATCATTTTTCTACCACGTTGTGCAGCTGTTGGGGCAACACGCAGAAGCATCGCGAGTGAAGTATCTTTCAGGCAATTTAGATGTTTTTAAGACTATTTCGTCTTTCTATGACATTATTTCTTTATTTGAGCAGCTGGTGGTTACCCAACACACAATGACTGCTTATGAAGCTCCTGGCCTGGCTGAGGCCGCGGCAGCTGCCCTTGTAGCTATTACATCTTCTTTAGTTGCCATTACTCCGACGTTGGGAGATGAAACTGGTAGCAACTACTTTTGGCTCTTCAGTCGTTTGAATGTCGTTTACGAATTATTATCATTTGTAGACAACTCGTCTGTTTTTCGAATTCTGCGCCTTAACCATGCTCAGCTGTTGTCTTCCCCTAACAAGCAGGTAGCAAGGTGTGGATTCTGTTTCGACTACTTTCCAGTACCTTATGAGGAGTCAACTGAGAACTGCCCGGAGAAGTTCATCGACAGCCTGACGCAGACAGTGATGAAGGCACCGGTGTTGTTGCATTCGTCCAAGATGGTGGTGGACGAGTCGACTCTTGTTCACCTGCTGCTAATGTCCCCCACCGACCCCTTCACGCGGTGCCCACTAGACCACGGATCCTACAGTCGCCTGCCTGAACTACAGGCTGAAATTGTTACATGGAGAAATGCTTCACTCGATGATAGCTATAATTATAGTGACGTAAACATCGATGAGATTACTAGAGAGAACGATAGCAGGAGCACTGGTAACGTTGATAGTAGCATAGACTACATGAACAGCATTGATGTAGAACGTAGCGACTGTGAACTGCAGAAAATACTTGTGCAGTTTGGTTTTTCCTCTTGATAATTAGTGTCTAGCAACTGATGTCTTTTGTATATGAATTTTTAGTCCCAATTATTTTGTGATTGCCCGATTGTATTCTGTATATTGTATTTTGCGATTGTATTCTATGTTTTTAATTAATAAAATTTCAAAATAAGATTTCTTTATCTCATCAATCAATTTTACTTTCAATCCTTTTGAACAATCAGCAGGAGTGGTAATGTTATTATTAGACTGATTAAGTCTAATAGCTTAGCTGATAAAAAAAAAAGGCTGGTAAACCTGATTATTAGACTTGAGTCACTGGTTCATACAACAACCCTGGTAACAGGGTGGAACTCAAGTAACGTGGCGGAGGTGGGGTCCCTCGATTGTTTCAAACGTGGGATGGACATGTATATGAGTAGGATTGGGTGGGTATAAATAGGAGCTGCCTCGTATAGGCCAGCAGGCCTTCTGCAGATGCATTTGTTCTTAAAGGGATTTAAACTATTTAACACGGATAGATATATTAGACGAGGAGGGGGAGTAGCTACTGTAGCTATTATATAGAAATTACCTACTTAAAATTATCTGTTAGATTAAGGACCTGCCCGAAACGCTGCGCGTACTAGTGGCTTTTAGAAGAGTGTAAATACTGTACTATCCAATGCATTCTCACAAACCCAATGTTCCTTCTTGTATATAAAGCAAAGGTCAACAAATTGATCGAAACTGTGAACGCCAAGAAATCTGGACTCCACCTGCCAAAGATTATTGGGGAATATAAACCTGGATATGCGTATGGAAATGTCAAGACACACAAGCCTGGAAACCCACTTCGGCCAATCATCAGCCAGATACCCACACCCACGTGGGTATCCCAAGGGACTCCTTATGTCCCTTGCACCTTCAGCCTGAAGTCTCCAAAGGAATTTGTTGACTTGCTGCGGGGAACACGGGCCACAGGGATAAGAGCCTCGTTGGACGTAGAATCTCTGTTTACCAACGTACCTGTGGATGATACAATCGGGATGATAGTCGAGAGAGTGTACCGTGATCCAGCCTGTACTCCTCTTGACATACCAGAAAGCAGTCTAAGGAAACTACTCCAAGCTTGTACTAAAGAGGCACCCTTCTTGAGCCCGGATGGACACATGTATAAGCAAGTAGATGGGGTCGCCATGGGTTCTCCCCTAGGTGTCCTGTTTGCAAACTTCTACATGGGTACCATCGAGCAAAAAGTCTTAGTCGACATGAACTTGAAACCGGCCATATACTGCAGGTATGTTGAACGACATTTTACACAGGTACCTGATGTCAGACATCTGCAGGAGCTGAAGGAGGCATTTGAGCAGAGTTCCGTGCTGCGTTTCACTTACGAGATGGAAAAGGATGGGAAGCTGCCCTTTCTAGATGTAACAGTCATGGAAAAGAGCGGAGGTTTCCACACTGCAGTCTACACTAAGGAAACGAACATAGGAATGTGCCTAAATGCCAACAGCGACTGCCCAGACAGGTACAAGAGGAGTGTTGTTAAGGCATATGTTGACCGTGCTCTCAGCCACAGCTCAGAATGGAAGCAAGTCAACGAAGAACTCTGTAGGGTAAGGCAGGTCCTAGTCAACAACGGCTTCTCCAATGGTTTCGTCGAAGACATCATAAGAAGGAAAGTGAAACGCCATGCAACCTCTGAAGAGACAAATAACACAACACCTATACCTACTATTAGACTATTTTACAGGAACTTCTTTTCCACAGCTCATAAAACGGAGGAAAGGGTCCTGAAAGATATTGGTAATAGAAACGTTATCCCAACAGACAAAAATCAGAGGATACAACTGACGATTTACTATAAAACCAGAAAAACGGCCAGCCTACTCATGAGAAACTCTCCAGACACAAAACAGAACGCTTTAAAGAGACTAACGTCGTCTATGCCTTCAAATGCCCTCTTGGGGACTGTAAGCTCCAAAAAACCCAGTATATAGGCAAGACAACAACATCTCTTTCTAGGCGTTTAACGATGCATAAGCAACAGGGCTCCATTAAGGAACATATAATCTCTTCCCACAACCAAACCATCGCCAGAGAAATCCTAGTAAACAACATATCAATAGATACAGCGATAGCAGGCGGCTTGACGTTTGCGAGGCACTACACATCAAGAAGTCAACACCAGCAATCAACAGCCAATTAATGCACAACTATATTCTACCCACCTCAAGACTCCGCTCCAATATAGAAGCATCAAGAAATATGGACCAATAGGCTTTCTACAAACACTTCTATTCAATACCCATTGTTTTGTGTTCTGTCTTGTGTTGATGAAATTAATACCTTATTAATGCCACCTCTTGTTCTGTCTTGTGTTGATGAAATTAATACCCTATTAATGCCACCTCACCCCATCCACCTCACTCAAATGTAGATATAAAATCGGAGATGCGTAAGTTCTATATTTGGCATCTTCTGCCAAACTGTCACAGAAAAGCCATTACTTCACTATCTACTGGAATGTGAAGCAACCAATGACCTTAGAAGAGCTTTAAGAGTTCCTGAATCATGCAGTGGCCACCCTGAAGCCATCAACACAGCCACTCTCCTGGTCAACAAAGGTGTCCAGCAGCTGGACACCCTCATAAAGACTGTGAAGCAGTATCCTCCCCCGCGATAACAGCTTGATGGTTAAAAGCAACCTCAGAATACTGAGAAAAAATTGTACCACTTACGGGCTATTCATGCCCGTGCCACCTCTTGGGTGGCTTAATCTTTATCAATCAATCAATCAGTTCTATTCAGTTGTGTATTTGTAAAACTAAAAGTCTTTGAAAATGTAATAAGTTTTACGAAACGCGCTCGTGTAGCGTCAGACTAGAAATAAAAATGAATTTTGGAGAATTGATTTTTGATTTACCTCCAACAGTGAAAAGAAATGTACGAAAGATTGAGAAAATTCGTGTTAGAATTATTAATCTTACTTTTTCGGTCATATTTAATAATATATATATATATATATATATGACAATGTCAGACCACGGTGGAAAATGAAACAGGAATTTCCTTAAATACTTTCGTATATTAAATACATCTTCAGAAGGTTCATTCTGAAGATGTATTTAATATACGAAAGTACTTAAGGAAATTCCTGTTTCATTTTCCACCGTGGTCTGACATTGTCAAATTCTTAATCACGTGTTTATTTTCGTGATATACACACACACACACATATATATATATATATATAATATATATATATATATATATATATATATATATATATATATATATATATATATATATATATATATATATATATATATATATATATATATATATATATATATATATATATATATATATATATGTATTATATATATATATATATATATATATATATATATATATATATACATATATATATACAACTTTAGAACACTTTCCCACCAGGAGACTCGAACCCTAGCCAGCACAGAAGCCTTCCAGCAACTGGCATAACAGGTACGCCTTAACCCTCTCCACCACCCGCTCAGAGCCTTAAAAGAGATGGTAATTTCGGAGTATTTAAATACCCCAAAGATCAACACCTCCCAAGAGCACCAGAGCAAGTGAGCAATATATATATATATATATATATATATATATATATATATATATATATATATATATATATATATATATATATATATATATATATATATATATATATATATATATATATATATATATATATATATATATATATGTCGTACCTAGTAGCCAAAATGCACTTTTCAGCCTAATATGCAAGGCCCGATTTGCCTAATAAGCCAAGTTTTCCTGAATTAATATATTTTCTCTAATTTTTTTTCTTATGAAATGATAAAGCTACCCATTTCATTATGTATGAGGTCAATTTTTTTTTTATTGGAGTTAAAATTAACGTAGATATATGACTGAACCTAACCAACCCTACCTAACCTAACCTAACCTATCTTTATAGGTTAGGTTAGGTTAGGTAGCCGAAAAAGCTAGGTTAGGTAGGTTAGGTAGTCGAAAAACAATTAATTCATGAAAACTTGGCTTATTAGGCAAATCGGGCCTTGCATAGTAGGCTGAGAAGTGCGTTCTGGCTACTAGGTACGACATATATATATATATATATATATATTATATATATATATATATATATATATATATATATATATATATATATATATATATTTATTAAATATGACCGAAAAAGTAAGATTAATAATTCTAACACGAATTTTCTCAATCTTTCGTACATTATGCTTCACTGTTGGAGGTAAATCAAAAATCACTTCTCCAAAATTCATTTTTATTTCTAGTCTGACGCGACACGGGCGCGTTTTCGTAAAACTTATTACATTTTCAAAGGACTTCACAAATACACAACTGATTAGGACTTGCGTTTCCCTGATTTTATATCTACATTTGAGTGAGGTGGGAAGGGTGATGTGGCATTACATTTGAGTGAGGTGGAAGGATGATGTGGCATTAGAGGATATTAATAGGGTATTAATATTAAAAGTATTAAAAGTATTATAAGTATTAAAAGTATCAACACAAGACAGAAACACGAAACAATGGATATTGAATAGAAGTGTTTGTAGAAAGCCTATTGGTCCATATTTCTTGATGCTTCTATATTGGAGCGGAGTCTTGAGGTGGGTAGAATATAGTTGTGCAATAATTGGCTGTTGATTGCTGGTGTTGACTTCTTGATGTGTAGTGCCTCGCAAACGTCAAGCCGCCTGCTATCGCTGTATCTATCGATGATTTCTGTGTTGTTTACTAGGATTTCTCTGGCGATGGTTTGGTTATGGGAAGAGATTATATGTTCCTTAATGGAGCCCTGTTGTTTATGCATCGTTAAACGCCTAGAAAGAGATGTTGTTGTCTTGCCTATATACTGGGTTTTTTGGAGCTTACAGTCCCCAAGTGGGCATTTGAAGGCATAGACGACGTTAGTCTCTTTTAAAGCGTTCTGTTTCGTGTCTGGAGAGTTTTCTCATGAGTAGGCTGGCCGTTTTTCTGGTTTTATAGTAAATCGTCAGTTGTATCCTCTGATTTTTGTCTGTAGGGATAACGTTTCTATTAACAATATCTTTCAGGACCCTTTCCTCTGTTTTATGAGCTGTGGAAAAGAAGTTCCTGTAAAATAGTCTAATAGGGGGTATAGGTGTTGTGTTAGTTGTCTCTTCGGAGGTTGCATGGCTTTTCACTTTCCTTCTTATGATGTCTTCGATGAAACCATTGGAGAAGCCGTTATTGACTAGAACCTGCCTTACCCTACAGAGTTCTTCGTCGACTTGCTTCCATTCTGAGCTGTGGCTGAGAGCACGGTCGACGTATGCGTTAACAACACTCCTCTTGTACCTGTCAGGGCAGTCGCTGTTGGCATTTAGGCACATTCCTATGTTTGTTTCCTTTGTGTAGACTGCAGTGTGGAAACCTCCGCCCTTTTCCATGACTGTTACATCTAGAAAAGGCAGCTTCCCATCCTTTTCCGTCTCGTAAGTGAAACGCAGCACGGAACTCTGCTCAAATGCCTCCTTCAACTCCTGCAGATGTCTGACATCAGGTACCTGTGTAAAAATGTCGTCAACATACCTGCAGTATATGGCCGGTTTCAAGTTCATGTCGACTAAGACTTTTTGCTCGATGGTACCCATGTAGAAGTTTGCAAACAGGACACCTAGGGGAGAACCCATAGCGACCCCATCTACTTGCTTATACATATGCCCATCCGGGCTCAAGAAGGGTGCCTCTTTAGTACAAGCTTGGAGTAGTTTCCTCAGAATACTTTCTGGCATGTCAAGAGGAGTACAGGCTGGATCACGATACACTCTGTCGGCTATCATTCCGATTGTCTCGTCCACAGGTACGTTGGTAAACAGCGATTCTACGTCCAACGAGGCTCTTATCCCTGTGGCCCGTGCGCCCCGCAGTAAGTCCACAAATTCCTTTGGAGACTTCAGGCTGAAGGCGCAAGGAACATAAGGAGTCAGCAGGCCGTTGAGTCGCTTTGCCAATCTGTACGTGGGTGTGGGTATCTGGCTAATGATTGGCCGAAGTGGGTTTCCAGGCTTGTGCGTCTTGACATTTCCATACGCATATCCAGGTTTATATTCCCCAATGATCTTTGGCAGGTGGAGTCCGGATTTCGTGGCGTTCACAGTTTCGATCAGTTTGTTGACCTTTGCTTTTAATTCGGCTGTAGTGTCCTTCGTTACCCTTTGGAACTTAGTTTGGTCAGAGAGTATGATGTTCATTTTCGCCAGATATTCGTCTTTTTTAAGAATGACATATATTGGCGACTTGTCACCTCTCCTGACAACTATCTCCTTGTTCTCACGAAGGCTTTTAGCTGCCGCTCTAAGCTCGGGGGACAGTATGGTGCTTCTGTAGTTGCCTCGATTCTTTCCTCCTTCTGCAATAAGTTCTGCTTGTAAGGTATCTTTGGTAGTGACCTTCTTTTGTGTCTCGAGGTCGAATATGTCGTCCAACAGAATTTCCAACTCCACTTCCGGGCCATTTCACTCGGTCTGGACATAACATGACAGTTTATGCCCAGATTTAGGAGAGTGACTTGGTCCTCAGTGAGGTTAATTCCTGCAAGGTTCAGGAAGCCATCTCTTGGTCGTGGAATTGCCATAGGTCCTCCATATAATGTTGTTAGTTTCTTGATAATCCTTGTTTCAGTGCTGAGGTGATGTTGGTCTGTGAGGATGTCGAGGTGTTGTTCAATGCGGGTACGGATACTATGGTCGATGTTGCTATCTCTCCACTCGTTTGTAGCATGAAGTAGTTGCGTTTTTTTGTCTTTGATTTCATTCTCTGCCTTGTATATCTGATCACGAATCAGATCCTGGCGATATTTTATCGTGAAGGCTTGATTCCTTGCTGCTGGGTCGTGCACTTTAACATTAGTATATTTTGGTAGCAGTCTTTCCTGTAGACATATTTAATTAAATATGACCGAAAAAGTAAGATTAATAATTCTAACACGAATTTTCTCAATCTTTCGTACATTATGCTTCACTGTTGGAGGTAAATCAAAAATCACTTCTCCAAAATTCATTTTTATTTCTAGTCTGACGCGACACGGGCGCGTTTCGTAAAACTTATTACATTTTCAAAGACTTCACAAATACACAACTGATTAGGACTTGCGTTTCCCTGATTTTATATCTACATTTGAGTGAGGTGGGAAGGGTGATGTGGCATTACATTTGAGTGAGGTGGGAAGGATGATGTGGCATTAGAGGATATTAATAGGGTATTAATATTAAAAGTATTATAAGTATTAAAAGTATCAACACAAGACAGAACACGAAACAATGGATATTGAATAGAAGTGTTTGTAGAAAGCCTATTGGTCCATATTTCTTGATGCTTCTATATTGGAGCGGAGTCTTGAGGTGGGTAGAATATAGTTGTGCAATAATTGGCTGTTGATTGCTGGTGTTGACTTCTTGATGTGTAGTGCCTCGCAAACGTCAAGCCGCCTGCTATCGCTGTATCTATCGATGATTTCTGTGTTGTTTACTAGGATTTCTCTGGCGATGGTTTGGTTATGGGAAGAGATTATATGTTCCTTAATGGAGCCCTGTTGTTTATGCATCGTTAAACGCCTAGAAAGAGATGTTGTTGTCTTGCCTATATACTGGGTTTTTTGGAGCTTACAGTCCCCAAGTGGGCATTTGAAGGCATAGACGACGTTAGTCTCTTTTAAAGCGTTCTGTTTCGTGTCTGGAGAGTTTCTCATGAGTAGGCTGGCCGTTTTTCTGGTTTTATAGTAAATCGTCAGTTGTATCCTCTGATTTTTGTCTGTAGGGATAACGTTTCTATTAACAATATCTTTCAGGACCCTTTCCTCTGTTTTGAGCTGTGGAAAAGAAGTTCCTGTAAAATAGTCTAATAGGGGGTATAGGTGTTGTGCGAGGCAACTACAGAAGCACCATACTGTCCCCCGATCTTAGAGCGGCAGCTAAAAGCCTTCGTGAGAACAAGGAGATAGTTGTCAGGAGAGGTGACAAGTCGCCAATATATGTCATTCTTAAAAAAGACGAATATCTGGCGAAAATGAACATCATACTCTCTGACCAAACTAAGTTCCAAAGGGTAACGAAGGACACTACAGCCGAATTAAAAGCAAAGGTCAACAAACTGATCGAAACTGTGAACGCCAAGAAATCCGGACTCCACCTGCCAAAGATCATTGGGGAATATAAACCTGGATATGCGTATGGAAATGTCAAGACGCACAAGCCTGGAAACCCACTTCGGCCAATCATTAGCCAGATACCACACCCACGTACAGATTGGCAAAGCGACTCAACGGCCTGCTGACTCCTTATGTTCCTTGCGCCTTCAGCCTGAAGTCTCCAAAGGAATTTGTGGACTTACTGCGGGGCGCACGGGCCACAGGGATAAGAGCCTCGTTGGACGTAGAATCGCTGTTTACCAACGCACCTGTGGACGAGACAATCGGAATGATAGCCGACAGAGTGTATCGTGATCCAGCCTGTACTCCTCTTGACATGCCAGAAAGTATTCTGAGGAAACTACTCCAAGCTTGTACTAAAGAGGCACCCTTCTTGAGCCCGGATGGGCATATGTATAAGCAAGTAGATGGGGTCGCTATGGGTTCTCCCCTAGGTGTCCTGTTTGCAAACTTCTACATGGGTACCATCGAGCAAAAAGTCTTAGTCGACATGAACTTGAAACCGGCCATATACTGCAGGTATGTTGACGACATTTTTACACAGGTACCTGATGTCAGACATCTGCAGGAGTTGAAGAGGCATTTGAGCAGAGTTCCGTGCTGCGTTTCACTTACGAGACGGAAAAGGATGGGAAGCTGCCTTTTCTAGATGTAACAGTCATGGAAAAGGGCGGAGGTTTCCACACTGCAGTCTACACAAAGGAAACAAACATAGGAATGTGCCTAAATGCCAACAGCGACTGCCCTGACAGGTACAAGAGGAGTGTTGTTAACGCATACGTCGACCGTGCTCTCAGCCACAGCTCAGAATGGAAGCAAGTCGACGAAGAACTCTGTAGGGTAAGGCAGGTTCTAGTCAATAACGGCTTCTCCAATGGTTTCATCGAAGACATCATAAGAAGGAAAGTGAAAAGCCATGCAACCTCCGAAGAGACAACTAACACAACACCTATACCCCCTATTAGACTATTTTACAGGAACTTCTTTTCCACAGCTCATAAAACAGAGGAAAGGGTCCTGAAAGATATTGTTAATAGAAACGTTATCCCTACAGACAAAAATCAGAGGATACAACTGACGATTTACTATAAAACCAGAAAAAACGGCCAGCCTACTCATGAGAAACTCTCCAGACACGAAACAGAACGCTTTAAAAGAGACTAACGTCGTCTATGCCTTCAAATGCCCACTTGGGGACTGTAAGCTCCAAAAAACCCAGTATATAGGCAAGACAACAACATCTCTTTCTAGGCGTTTAACGATGCATAAACAACAGGGCTCCATTAAGGAACATATAATCTCTTCCCATAACCAAACCATCGCAGAGAAATCCTAGTAAACAACACAGAATCATCGATAGATACAGCGATAGCAGGCGGCTTGACGTTTGCGAGGCACTACACATCAAGAAGTCAACACCAGCAATCAACAGCCAATTATTGCACAACTATATTCTACCCACCTCAAGACTCCGCTCCAATATAGAAGCATCAAGAAATATGGACCAATAGGCTTTCTACAAACACTTCTATTCAATATCCATTGTTTCGTGTTCTGTCTTGTGTTGATACTTTTAATACTTATAATACTTTTAATACTTTTAATATTAATACCCTATTAATATCCTCTAATGCCACATCATCCTTCCCACCTCACTCAAATGTAATGCCACATCACCCTTCCCACCTCACTCAAATGTAGATATAAAATCAGGGAAACGCAAGTCCTAATCAGTTGTGTATTTGTGAAGTCTTTGAAAATGTAATAAGTTTTACGAAACGCGCCCGTGTCGCGTCAGACTAGAAATAAAAATGAATTTTGGAGAAGTGATTTTTGATTTACCTCCAACAGTGAAGCATAATGTACGAAAGATTGAGAAAATTCGTGTTAGAATTATTAATCTTACTTTTTCGGTCATATTAATAAAATATGTCTACAGGAAAGACTGCTACCAAAATATACTAATATATATATATATATATATATATATATATATATATATATATATATATATACATATATATATATATATATATATATATATATATATATATATATATGTATATATATATATATATATATATATATATATATATATATATATATATATATATATATGTATATATATATATATATATATATATATATATATATATATATATATATATATATATATATATGTATATATATATATATATATATATATATATATATACATATATATATATTATATATATATTAAAGTTAAAAATATATATATTAAGAGTTAAATATTGTTCTAATAGCAGTTTTGTGTTGAATAATTTGAGGACGTAAATGATTTTGAGTAGTAGAAATCCAAGCACAAATATCATAGTTGAGATGAGGATAGATGAGAGAGTAATAGAGCAACACCAGGGCAGGGCGAGGTACATAATATCTGATCTTAGAAAGAATGCCAACAGTTTTTTAAACTTTTTTTTTATATATTTAGACTGTGTCCCTGCAAATTCAGCTTGTCGATGAGAACGCCAAGAAATTTGCCATCTACTTTGTTACAAATTTGGGTATTGTTTATCCTGAGATTTATTTGATTTGAGGATTTATTGCCAAACAAAATATAGAAAGTTGTGTCAATATTGAGGGTGAGTTTGTTGGCAGTTAGCCTGAGATGGATTATATTTAGCTCAGTATTCACTGTGACATTTAGAGCAAGGGGGTCAGGACTGGAGCATATGAAGGTTGTGTCGTCAGCAAATAGAATTAGTTTGAGGTGTTGAGAGGCATTTGGAAGGTCATTAATGTAGATGAGAAAGAGGAGAGGGCCAAGTATGCTGCAATGGGGAATACCAATGTTGATGGGTAGGGTGGAAGAAATTGAATTATTCACTGAAACATACTGGAGCCTGTCAGTAAGGTAAGACTTAAGGTATTGCAGGGAATGACTTCTGACTCCATAATGATGTAATTTAAGAAGAAGGTTTTGGTGGCTGACAGTGTCAAAAGCCTTATGCAGGTCCACAAATAACCCACAGGGAACTCATTTTAATCAAGAGCTGCATGTATCAAGTTAATCACACTAATAAGTGCATCGTTAGTGCTTTTATGGGGTCTGAAGCGATATTGACAGGAGCTAAGTATATTGTGTTTGGCACGATAAGAATAAAGCTGCTTGCAGATTAGTTTTCAAATATTTTTGACAAGTTTGGCAGAATTGATATAGCACTGAAGTTGTTGACATCAGTGAGATCACTACATTTGTGGACTGGGGATACTCTTGCTTTTTTTTTAGAATATCTGGAGAGGTTTGGAGTTCAAGTGACTTGGTGTAGAGCAATGCAATGTCAGGAGCTCAAGATTTGGAAGCTTTTGTGTAAATTAGAGTTGGTATCTCCTCAAGGGCACTAGACTTGGTTTTAAGGGAAAGGATTATCTCATTAACATCAGTGGAATTAGCAGGCGTTAGGTACAGAGATTGTGGACTTAAACCTGTAAGATTGTCCTGAACATTAGTACTGGAGAAAGGAATATCGTTTCCAAGGGATGAGCAAATGGATGAGAAGAACCTATTGAACGCAATAGCAGTATCAGAGGCTGAAAGCAGACCATCCTTATCGGACAAGAGTATTGGTTTGTTATTTAAAATCTTCTTTGATCCCAATATTTCTGAAATTGTGCTCCATGTTTTTCTTAATGTTGCCCTTTGTTTGGGTAAATTTATCTTTCGTAGTATTTAATTTTGGCTCTTCTAATTATTTTAGATAGCAATGATGAGTAATTCTTTGGAGACGATTCCTAACCTATACTTCTTCTCAAGGTCATTTTTTTAATAGATTTAAGTATCCCCTTTGTAAGCCAAGGATTGTTTAGCCTTTTAGGTGTTACTTGTTTCGTTAGCATAGGACAGTAGGGTGTTATAAAGGCTGAGAGTTTCTTGAAGAAATGATTGCACTGCTAGGTTGATGTCCCCCTATGTTACCTAATTCGAACTCCCAGTTGATATTAGCAGCAGCAGATAAAATTGCCTATAGCAGTTTCATTGTGCAGCCTAAAGCTTATCTCCCTTGTCTCTAGAGGTGGTTTGTTAATGCTGGCTAGGAGAAATGTGGGGTAATGGTCTGTAGTGCTATCAATGATTATCCCTGAAGTAAGCAGAGAGGTTATGTTGGTCCAGATGTGATCAAGGCCCGTGGCAGTACTATCAGCTGTGGCAGTACTAAAAAGTAATGATATGTTTCAAATACGAAAAAAGTTACAATTGATTATTTATTGAATGAAGAACAATGTTTGTTACATATGAGAGTTTATTTAATGCTCGAAGAGGTCCCAGAGAGTATTCGTTTATATAAAGACTATAAATAGTAATTATAATGATCTTGGAACGTGTTAATGCAGTCTTAGAGAGTTTCTTTAAAGCACGGAGATGTCCTGGAATGTTTTCTTTTAAACACGAAGAATATTTTGTTAAGATTCTTTGTGTAGAAGCTACCTATAATAATTTTACTTACTTACTTTATGAAAGAGTACTGTTAGTTGATAAATAATGCAAAGACGTTTTTTAAACTAATCGAGTGTAACCTGAAATAACATATGTTATGAAAAGTCTAATTAAATTTAACACTGCATAATGAGTAGTTTTGTTTAAAAACAGCATTAGTAAGAACTCATAAGTTGATAAAGAGAATTCCATTGACATAGATTTTGAAAATAAAACTCGGTGACTGACTAAGTAAATAAATACTTTGTAGTAAACAGTCCAGATGAATGTAATATTCTGTAGTAACTTGTTGACAATTAGTAATGTGTGATTGATAATACATAACAATGAACTACTTATTGAATTGCAGAAACAATTGTATTAAAGAATCAGTAACTTGAGCGGAGAACATGTAAGGAAAAGCGCTGATACTAGAGAACATGTGGAGAACACGTCAGAATATTTAGAGAATGGATAGATTGAGGAAAATTGTGAGAAAGGTTAGCAAGAGGAGCGTAGAACACGTTAGGACATGTGAAGGATTGAGGAAGCTTGTGAGAACCAGTAATAAGATAAGCGGAGAACATTTGTGAACATATAAAGGAAGGCGGGAAGGATGGCTGAGGAAATTGTAAGAAAGTGTAGTGAAATGAGCCGAGAACACGTTAGCACTTGTAAAGGATGGAGACGTTGTGTATTGACATAGGAGTCATGCAAAATATGATAAGATTCATGGTAATAGTTGTTTAAATCTCATGAACATGCAACGAAAACAAAGAACATGCAAGAGAATGCGATGAATACAGCGAACATGCGGGGAATATGAATAAAACATGCAGAGAACATGAAAACAACAATAATATACAGAGTACACAAAGAATGAGCAACGAACTTGCTAAGAACATTCTGAGAACATGGATATTATGAATAATGCATAACGAGTTGTACTGTGTTTATGTTGTGAACATTTGCAGAATGTGTCGAGAACATAAATATATGTAATGACTATACCAAGAATATAGAGACGTTGCGTATTTACACTCGAGTAAGATACGGTAAGATTATTGGTATTAAATGTATTTACAATTCTGGGGGGAGGTTTGGGTGGAGTTGAGGAAGGGGGGGGGTGAGATGCAGGGGAGATAAGAGGCACTGGGAGTTAGGGAGGTGACCCGCTCCTGTGCCAGGTAAGTACACTACGGGCTCACCATAGCCCGTGCTACTTGGAACTTGTTCCGAGTAGCTGAATCTATAACAACAGAGGAGGTGAGTGTGTGGGCTGCTTAGGTGGGGGGGGGGTGAGAGGTTGGGTGGGGGTAGGGGGTGGGGGTTCAGAAATTAGTGAGCGGGTGGGGGGAAGTGAGGGAGAGAGACGGAGAAATAAGGTTATTTTCACAGGTGTGTTGAGGGTATGGTTCAACTCGTGCTTACTTTGGCATGGTAAGGGATAAGAGCTACTTATTTGTTCTGGAATATTATGCTTGATGAACATTGAACTAAGGCGAAGGACAGGAGTTGGCGCTTGGTAATTGCTTTGATCTAGTTTACTACGTACGAAATATAACAGTTTTAAATTTCAGGAAATTTGGTTAGATACTAACAAAGTTACGAGAGTAAACTGAAACGGGGGACAAGAGTCGGGCCTTAGTAACACTGTTTTCCTTTCCTACTAGGTGTGAGTTACACCTGTTCTAAATTTTGCGAGGATTGAGCTGATAATAACAAACTTACGAGAGCAAACTAAGGAGGGTACAGAAGCTGGATCTCAGTAACTAAACCGTTGTATTTTACTACGTCTGAAATACAGCTGTTTTAAATCTCGCGGATATTGATAGGTTAATAGCAGAGTTACAGAGGTAAACTAAAGCGGGGGACAAGAACTGGAGCTCGGTAACTATTTGATATATTTTACTATGTTAGAATTGTAAGGGGGTTTAAATCTCAGAAAAAATTGATTGATACTAACGAAATTGTATGAATAAAGTAAGACGGGGGACAGGAGCTGAAGTTAGGTTACTGTCTTGATCTTATTTACTGTGTTTGAAATAACAATGTTTAAAATTTCAGGGGATTTGGATGAATACTAATGAAGTTTTGTGATTGAACTTAGGCGGGGGGGGGGGGGGACAAGAACTGGAGCTCGATAACTTCTGGATCTTAATTAGTACGTTCGAAATAACTATGTTTTAGATATCAGGAAAATTGGGTTGATACTAATGAAGTTACGAGTGATCTAAGGCGGGGACAAAAGCTGAAGCTCGGTAATTCATTTTTTTTTAATTACTCAATCCGAAGTATGACGGATTGGCCTTAAATGGGCGAAGAGTCGCTAAACTACACTTATTAACATATAAAGCCGGATTCAAGAACTAACTTCTGATACTGTGATTTATTTTTTTCATAACAGAAACTTAAGTCTGTAGAGTTTATTTTCCTTCTTAAGAACTCTTTAAGACTGCAGCGAGGATTAAAACTGCCAGATTTTCCAGTTTCCGTGGTGTAGTGGTAAGACACTCGCCTGGCGTTCCGCGAGTGCTTTGTCATGGGTTCGTATCCTGGCCGGGGAGGATTTACTGGCGCAAATCCTGAACTGTAGCCTCTGTTTAACTCAACAGTAAAATGTGTACTTAGTTGTAACAACGATTCTTCGTGGGGGTCGTATTCCAGGGACCTGCCCGAAATGCTACGCGTACTAGTGGCTGTACAAGAATGTAATTTACGTCTTAATTTGCAGACCACTTAGGGAGGATTGGAGCCAAAAACCTCCATTCCTCGCCTTGTGGTCAATCCCACTACTCCCGTAGGAACAACACTGGTGACTTACCATGAACCACAGTCACACCCATGGTAGCTGCCCTCAGCAACAAACACTGGTGACTTACCATGAACCACAGTCACACCCATGGTAGCTGCCTTCAGCAACAAACACTGGTGACTTACCATGAACCACAGTCACACCCATGGTAGCTGCCCTCAGCAACAAACACTGGTGACTTACCATGAACCACAGTCACACCCATGGTAGCTGCCTTCAGCAACAAACACTGGTGACTTACCATGAACCACAGTCACACCCATGGTAGCTGCCTTCAGCAACAAACACTGGTGACTTACCATGAACCACAGTCACACCCATGGTAGCTGCCCTCAGCAACAAACACTGGTGACTTACCATAAACCACAGTCACACCCATGGTAGCTGCCCTCAGCAACAAACACTGGTGACTTACCATAAACCACAGTCACACCCATGGTAGCTGCCCTCAGCAACAAACACTGGTGACTTACCATAAACCACAGTCACACCCATGGTAGCTGCCCTCAGCAACAACCCTGGTGACTTACCATAAACCACAGTCACACCCATGGTAGCTGCCCTCAGCAACAAACACTGGTGACTTACCATAAACCACAGTCACACCTATGGTAGCAGCCTGCAGCGACAACTCTGGTGACTTCTCTTGAGGTTATCTTGAGACGAGGCCCCCCTTACCATGAACTACCACTTTTCTAAACGTCATCAGTCTTTACTATCGTCAGCGTCTTACGATTTATAATCCGACTTATAATATAATCATAAGTCTTATGACTTATAATTCTCTGTCGTACGATTCAAACATCACCGACTCTAACTAAGCTATACCAATAAACATCCCAAATTACCATGTTGTGTGTTTGTCATCATACTAACGTTACAGTGTATGTTCACTGAGGGGTTAACTTTTGTCCAGCACTGCAATCATACCAAAATATACTTGTTTATGGTTCAGAAAGCATCTAAACTACTCTCAGGCTAAGCTATCTTGAAAATTTACATTTTCTAGCACAAGTTTATTAATATTAGCAAGAATGTAGAACAAAAATTACTAATCTATTTTTGGTCACCTGATTTCATGCTTAGAATTTGCAAGAACAATTTACTGAGAAGTTAATTGTTTGAAATGTTTTTAAAGAGAAGATCAATTGCACTAAATTTGATTCTTGGTTTATTAAATCTTTAGTCGTTAAAAGAAATATGAATATTGAGTAGATTTTTTATTTTGGTAAAACTGTCACATAAATTAAAATTAGTAATGTTTTATTATTCACATGTAAAGGTTATTTAGCTGTGCGTTGTGTGAAACTTGAGTCAAAATCGTATTAAAAGTATGGAGATAATTGATTAAAAGCTGAAAGGAAGAGTTTTGAAGTTTTATTTTTCCCACCAGCCGGTGGCTGAGCGGACAGAACACTGAACGCGTGATCCTGTGGTCCCGGGTTCGATCCCGGGCGCCGGCGAGAAATGATGGGCAGAGTTTCTTTCACTCTGATGCGCCTGTTACCTAGCAATAAATAGGTACCTGGGAGTTAGTCAGCTGTCACGGGCTGCTTCCTGGGGGTGGAGGCCTGATCGAGGACTGGGTCGCGGGGACACCAAAGCCCCGAAATCATCTCAAGATAACCTCTCAAGAAGATAACCAAAAATGCAGCATCACAAACACTGAATAATATCCTTTCATAACTGGCTCTGTATATATTTTTATATTACTAGTGTTTACTTAATCTAATTTTCTATAATTCAAATCAAAATAAATCACAACATAATACTAGTTGGTAGTTCTTGCAGTATTGACTTTTATTGTTATTGTCGGTAGCAATAAATAGATGGTAGCAGCATAAAATTGAATATTAAAAATTTAACTTTGTCTGATTCAGGTCAAATGGTGTTAAAAATTTTGCTAAATAAAATAGCATTCATATTTTAATAAAATCATATCTTTAAAAGAGATAAGAATAACGGTTCTTCGCCCCCCCCCCACTTAATTCTATTAGTTTGTGTCTAATAATCCTGCTATATGTGTAGTAAACCTTACAAGATTTGATGGGTTGATGACTTTATCCTCCTTTATTATTTGTACCCAAACTTGCATAATTCACTCTCTATCTTTCCACTTGCAAGCTCACGTCCTTATTGTCTGGTTTCCTTAAAGATATTTACCTATCTTTATACATACCTATATTTATTTACCATCTAATAAGTTAAGCTGATTGAAATATCCCATATGGCCCAAACAACTCGGGAGCCCACCCATCCTCCTAACTGATCACGATCCCTTCTATTCCTCCTAACTGATCACGATCCTTCCCGATGCATCTTGTCTTCTTACATATTGATAGTGTACATTTAAAATATAATGATGTCATAATGTAGAATATTTGCATGTATAATGTTACTATTTATGACGGCAAATATAGTGTACATTTAAAATATAATGATGTCATAATGTAGAATATTTGCATGTATAATGTTACTATTTATGACGGTAAATCTGTTTCATACATAAGTTCTATAGATTAATCAATAAACAAGTATAGTGACGTTGTGCTCACAGATAAATAGTAAATGAAATTGGATAAAAATATCTAATGTGCCAATTATCATATAATGGTTAACCTTATAAAACTATTCTCTTGCTAATTTATCTACATCAGAAATACAAAGTGCAGAATAGTTTTTAATTATAATAAATGGTCAGTGCTAAACATCAGCATGAATAGGATTTGCTTGACTATGTGTGTAAAAGGCACACATAGTCAAGACTCACACAATATTATATACATCCAACTCTAGGGGGATGTAAAAGGACCTATATTGAAGTATCAATACGACGTAGAGAAATTTGTGCATAAATTACCATTTTATTTATCTGTATTGTAATGGTCGAGACATAATTAGCTCAGGTGGCACAGAAGAACATTTAAGTCGTTATATATAGAGCACATGGCTCAAAAGGTTATAAGTCTTGAAGGTTGAAGAATAGGTAAAATAACTAGAGGCTGTGATGCAGCAGGACTTATAACTTCTGCTTGTGCAGAGGAACTCACAATTCTTTGTCGTAGCTTAAATAACTGTGTAGGTTGTGCATCAGGACCTTTCTGCCAGCCATATATTCCGGGAGACTTCCCTTCTCCTCCAGACAATGTGGCAAGTCATTCAAATAACCTCTCCGCGTGGTTTAACGGGACCTCTAGAAGCTTCGGTTGATGTAGGAAGTAAGTTATATTTTCCAAGTTGTGATGGCAAATATATGACTGCTGATGGAGGTGGAGCCAAACATATAAACTATCAAGTGCACCATCAATGTTTGTGACTTATGCAGTGACTTATGTTTGTGACTATAATCCTCTAGGTGGCAAAGGAATCACGAACCTATAATTCGCGAAGGAAAATCACCAATACCTAGAACTTCATATAGTTCGGCAGACTCTCAAATTCTTTCTTGGGGTTTATTAGAACTCATAACTTTCACATGCGGTGCAACAAGACCAATAACTTCTACAAATACTTTAGCAAGATCTAAACCCCCTGCAAGAGTTTCAGCAAGACAATCACCTTTCTTACATAGTGCTTTTGGAAATAGAAGTTCTATATGTGGTTCAGCTGAATCTAAAACTATCGAAGGTGGTTTAGCTAGACAAATAATTCTCAAATTATTGCAATATATCCTCAGGACCAAATAGTACTTCAGGAGCTTGACCTTCTGCTGGGGTATTGTATGACATATCACTTTGTTGTTGCAACGGAATTTATGTCTTATTCAGAGAGTGCTGAGGCCTCTCGATCGATTGTAACCGGCTTGGGGCACTAAACACGGAGAGCTGTTTGGAACTGATCCTTAACTGTTCGTCCTTGTTCATCCAACAATGAATGGAGTCGAGATTATTACCTGATTTCCGGGTTGTATTCCAGGAAAAACTTAGCTGACTAAGGTAAATTGCCATCCACACCTGGTGGAAATAACCATACCTTTCACCTGGACTGTATGGGTCTCGAACCGTCGACCACACGCGTGTAAGGCCGTAACACTATCGACTGGGCAATGCGCAGTCTTAAAAGGAAAGTTTCCAGAAGCAGCATCCTACTGCCAAACTTAAATTTTCAACTTTCCCTGACTAGTACTGAAGCCCAGAGGCGTTACTGTCCCACGCCCACGTCATATAAACAGTTCATAGCCTAGTCGATAGAGCTACGGCCTCACACGCGTGTGGTCCACGGTTCGAGACCCATACAGTCCAGCTGAATGGAATAGCTAACTAAGGCTTTACACCACCTGTGAGAAAGGAAAGTTCTAAGCATGCTAGCAAGTGTTAGAAGTTATTTACAGTAGCTAAACTTGGTTGAATAAAGCCTATTTCCTGTAGGTGTCATATTAAAACTCATGCAGGTAAAGGCACGATATCCAGTAACTATTTCTGGTTGTTAGGCAGGTAATTAAACTCCAGCTGTAAAACATTTATTTTACGCATGAAAAACAAGAGGATCTAATACTGCTTAAGTTTCTTCAGATGGAACTGTAATTCTTCCGGACGTTGCAGCAAGATCTTTGTCAGCTCCAGATGAGACTGCACGTGATATGTTCATGCAGAAGGTGTCGAAGGAACTATAATTTCCTGAGTAGTGTAAGAGGGTTAATAACTAATAACACCTGTAGAGGGCTGAAGTATGAACTACCCAGCGAAGTAAAACTGAAGAAGAATCACCAGGTAACAAGCAGTCGCACCAATCACCTGTGGACAAAAATTGTTAAGTGTAGTTAAGAAATGGCGTTAGAAAATATTTCCGTTACATACAATCGCGCCAATTGTTTGTTCTGGTAACTAAAGCTGCAACTATTATGAGATATACTTCAAATAACCGAAAAACATCGATTACAGGCGAATACAAATATGTTTTCTCCTTTTTGGCACCTATCAATTATGATAGCTATTACTATTACAATCAAATGTTGTTAAAAAATTACAATAAAAAAAGAAAAATTGAATTGATATAATTATAAATTTCTGTAATTTTAATGTAAATGAGTTAATTTAGTAGCTGACTATATTTTGAACACTCAGCACAGGCTCCTGACTGCTGTATATCCTAATATACTGTTGTATATCCTCATGTATTGCTGTATATCCTCATATACGGCTGTATATCCTCATATACTGTTGTATATCCTCATATACTGTTGTATATCCTCATATACTGCTGTACATCCTCATATACTGTTGTATATCCTCATATACTGCTGTACATCCTCATATACTGTTGTATATCCTCATATACTGTTGTACATCCTCATATACTGCTGCATATCCTTATATATACTGAAGGATGTCTTACAATATGAAGTATGGTCTCATCTGACGTGACTGTCGGCACTGTAGAGAAATGCCCGACAGACCACTGGAACATTATCTAACACAGTGCACAGTTACAAACCCATTAAGATTTCAATTTAGATTCATCAGAGCAGAAGAAGTTCTTAAACACATATGGCAAAATCTTACTGAAGCGACCATACGAGTCATAAATACTCATACTCCGCCCAAGTAAAACAGAAACAAGCATCACTTAGTGGGCCAGCCAGAGGCTTAGGGCCCGCGCAGGAATATCCCTGCGAAAAAAAAATCTGACGTGACAAACCATAATTAAACAATAGCCGGGATGTGCTCCTCTCGATGACATTGCATTCTCTGAAAATCTCAAGAGAACTCAATAATAATCTAAAATATGTATGAATTATGTGAACTAAATTGGTGACATTCCATTGGATCAAAGATTCTCAAAGTGCGCAGTACCGCCCCAGGGGCTGCTCAGACCACCATGTGGAATACCGCCCCCAGGGGCTGCTCATACCACCATGAGGAATACCGCCCCCAGGGGCTGCTCATACCACCATGAGGGGCTACTCATACCACCATGAGGGGCTACTCATACCACCATGAGGAATACCGCCCCCAGGGGCTGCTCATACCACCATGAGGAATACCGCCCCCAGGGGCTACTCATACCACCATGAGGGGCTACTCATACCACCATGAGGAATACCGCCCCCAGGGGCTGCTCATACCACCATGTGGAATACCGCCCCAGGGGCTACTCATACCACCATGAGGAATACCGCCCCCAGGGGCTACTCATACCACCATGAGGGGCTGCTCATACCACCATGAGGAATACCGCCCCCAGGGGCTGCTCATACCACCATGTGGAATACCGCCCCCAGGGGCTACTCATACCACCATGAGGAATACCGCCCCCAGGGGCTGCTCATACCACCATGTGGAATACCGCCCCCAGGGGCTACTCATACCACCATGAGGAATACCGCCCTAGGGGCTGCTCATACCACCATGTGGAAATACCGCCCCCAGGGGCTACTCATACCACCATGAGGAATACGCCCCCCAGGGCTGCTCATCCACCACGTGAATACCACCCTAGGGGCTGCTCAGTCCACCACGTGGAATAGCCAGCCCACTAGGGGCTGCTCATACCATGTGGATACCACCCCAGGGCTACTCATACAACCATTGACCCCCAGGGGCGGCTCATACCACCATGTGGAGTACCGCCCCCAGGGGCTAGCTCATACCACATGTGGAGTACCGGCCCAGGGGCTGCTCATACCACCATGTGGAGTAACCGCCCCCGAGGGGCTGCTCATACCACCAATGTGGAGTAACGCCCCAGGGGCTGCTCATACCACCATGTGAGTACCTCCCCAGGGGCTGCTCATACCACCATGTGGAGTACCGCTCCCCAGGGGCTGCTCATACCACCATGTGGAGTACCGCCCCAGGAAGGCTGCTCATAGCCACCATGTGGAGTAACCGCCCCAGAGGGTTGCTCATACCTACCATGTGGAGTACCGCCCCCAGAAGGGCTGCTCATACCACCATGTGGAATACCGCCCCCAGGGGCTGCTCATACCACTATGTGGAGTACCGCCCCAGGGACTGCTCATACCACCATGTGGTGTACCGCCCCCAGGGGCTGCTCATACCACCATGTGGAGTACCGCCCCCAGGGGCTGCTCATACCACCATGTGGAGTACCGCCCCCAGGGGCTGCTCATACCACCATGTGGAGTACCTCCCCCAGGGGCTGCTCATACCACCATGTGGAGTACCTCCCCCAGGGGCTGCTCATACCACCATGTGTAGTACCGCCCCCAGGGGCTGCTCATACCACCATGTGGAGTACCGCCCCCAGGGGCTGCTCATACCACCATGTGGAGTACTGTCCCAGGGGCTGCTCATACCACCATGTGGAGTACCTCCCCCAGGGGCTGCTCATACCACCATGTGGAGTACCTCCCCCAGGGGCTGCTCATACCACCATGTGTAGTACCGCCCCAGGGGCTGCTCATACCACCATGTGGAGTACCGCCCCCAGGGGCTGCTCATACCACCATGTGGAGTACTGCCCCAGGGGCTGCTCATACCACCATGTGGAGTACCGCCCCCAGGGGCTGCTCATACCACCATGTGGAATACCGCCCCCAGGGGCTGCTCATACCACTATGTGGAGTACCGCCCCCAGGGACTGCTCATACCACCATGTGGTGTACCGCCCCCAGGGGCTGCTCATACCACCATGTGGAGTACCCCCCCAGGGGATGCTCATACCACCATGTGGAGTACCGCCCCCAGGGGCTGCTCATACCACCATGTGGAGTACCTCCCCAGGGGCTGCTCATACCACCATGTGGAGTACCTCCCCCAGGGGCTGCTCATACCACCATGTGTAGTACCGCCCCAGGGGCTGCTCATACCACCATGTGGAGTAACCGCCCCCAGGGGCTGCTCATACCACCATGTGGAGTACTGTCCCAGGGGCTGCTCATACCACCATGTGGAGTACCTCCCCCAGGGGCTGCTCATACCACCATGTGGAGTACCTCCCCCAGGGGCTGCTCATACCACCATGTGTAGTACCTCCCCAGGGGCTGCTCATACCACCATGTGGAGTACCGCCCCCAGGGGCTGCTCATACCACCATGTGGAGTACTGCCCCAGGGGCTGCTCATACCACCATGTGGAGTACCGCCCCCAGGGGCTGCTCATACCACCATGTGGAATACCGCCCCCAGGGGCTGCTCATACCACTATGTGGAGTACCGCCCCCAGGGGCTGCTCATACCACCATGTGGTGTACCGCCCCCAGGGGCTGCTCATACCACCATGTGGAGTACCGCCCCCAGGGGCTGCTCATACCACCATGTGGAGTACCTCCCCCAGGGGCTGCTCATACCACCATGTGGAGTACCTCCCCCAGGGGCTGCTCATACCACCATGTGTAGTACCGCCCCAGGGGCTGCTCATACCACCATGTGGAGTACCGCCCCCAGGGGCTGCTCATACCACCATGTGGAGTACTGTCCCAGGGGCTGCTCATACCACCATGTGGAGTACCGTCCCCAGGGGCTGCTCATACCACCATGTGTAGTACCGCCCCAGGGGCTGCTCATACCACCATGTGGAGTACCGCCCCCAGGGGCTGCTCATACCACCATGTGGAGTACTGCCCCAGGGGCTGCTCATACCACCATGTGGAGTACCGCCCCCAGGGGCTGCTCATACCACCATGTGGAATACCGCCCCCAGGGGCTGCTCATACCACTATGTGGAGTACCGCCCCCAGGGACTGCTCATACCACCATGTGGTGTACCGCCCCCAGGGGCTGCTCATACCACCATGTGGAGTACCTCCCCCAGGGGCTGCTCATACCACCATGTGGAGTACCGCCCCCAGGGGCTGCTCATACCACCATGTGGAGTACCTCCCCCAGGGGCTGCTCATACCACCATGTGGAGTACCTCCCCCAGGGGCTGCTCATACCACCATGTGTAGTACCGCCCCAGGGGCTGCTCATACCACCATGTGGAGTACCGCCCCCAGGGGCTGCTCATACCACCATGTGGAGTACTGGTCCCAGGGGCTGCTCATACCACCATGTGGAGTACCTCCCCCAGGGGCTGCTCATACCACCATGTGGAGTACCTCCCCCAGGGGCTGCTCATACCACCATGTGTAGTACCCGCCCCAGGGGCTGCTCATACCACCATGTGGAGTACCGCCCCCAGGGGCTGCTCATACCACCATGTGGAGTACTGCCCCAGGGGCTGCTCATACCACCATGTGGAGTACCGCCCCCAGGGGCTGCTCATACCACCATGTGGAATACCGCCCCCAGGGGCTGCTCATACCACTATGTGGAGTACCGCCCCCAGGGGCTGCTCATACCACCATGTGGTGTACCGCCCCCAGGGGCTGCTCATACCACCATGTGGAGTACCGCCCCCAGGGGCTGCTCATACCACCATGTGGAGTACCGCCCCCAGGGGCTGCTCATACCACCATGTGGAGTACCTCCCCCAGGGGCTGCTCATACCACCATGTGGAGTACCTCCCCCAGGGGCTGCTCATACCACCATGTGTAGTACCGCCCCAGGGGCTGCTCATACCACCATGTGGAGTACCGCCCCCAGGGGCTGCTCATACCACCATGTGGAGTACTGTCCCAGGGGCTGCTCATACCACCATGTGGAGTACCGTCCCCAGGGGCTGCTCATACCACCATGTGGAGTACCGCCCCCAGGGGCTGCTCATACCACCATGTGGAGTACCGTCCCCAGGGGCTGCTCATACCACCATGTGGAGTACCGCCCCAGGGGCTGCTCATACCACCATGTGGAGTACCACCACAGATTAATGACCTTAACGAACGAGCTCGAGAAGAGTACGAGAATGAAAATGATAATATTCTGCGTGACAGTACTTATGCCATGCAACTTACAGAGAACATTCACTCATGGACCATCCCGAGTTGCTCAGTGATCAAGAAAACTGATGATGATGATGATGTCACCAGATGTTACTGACGACACCAAACGCCAGGTTGGTGCGGCTCTCTACGTCGTAGAGGCACTTATTGACACATTGTCGAAGTGGGACGAGGACAACAATGGGATGGCTGCTGCTGACACAAGGACCATTAGGTTTCTCAGTTGGAACATTCGTAGCATCAACCAAAAGACTGAATGACCTAATTGCACATGTTACCAGTAACAACATAGATATAACTGCTATACAGGAGCCCTACACGTCCAACATGATAAACTAAACCCCACCAATGATCAGAGGGTATGCATCCTATAATAACAGTAATGCCACAGGCCTATTAACATACGTCAGAAGTGATTTACCGAACATTCTTGTGACCACGTCACACAATGTACACACACAGTACCATCACTTTCATGTACAAACTGCAGCAGGCCACTTCTCATTCCTCAACGTATATGCCAGAAGCCAGAAACTCGATGTAACATTGCTCCCAGATTTAGACAATCATGGGACAATATACATGGGATATTTTAATGCTAGACATATTACGCTGGGAGACATTACTAACAACGATAATGGATGCAAATTTATCAAATATGTTTATGACAACAGATTAACCGTGTATACTACGGATACCCAAACTCATTTATTGGGAGGTAGACTTGATTATGTAATGGGTAGAAACCTTGTGCAAGATAGGATGGAATGTTCGTTGGTAAATCACTTGTTTAGCGACCACTATGCAGTTTCTGCTTCCTATGAGGTACAGTGTGATGTACCTAATTGACATCAGAGACGGAAAATGAATTTTCCGTATGGCTTGCATGACCACTTTATTAGTTTGTATTTCAAAATGGTATCAAGATTACACAATAACGAATGTACAAGCCTTCTCCAGAGATCTCGTTGATACGATTACTACCTACTACGACACATGGGTGTGTTGGGGAACAGGCCGTAAGCCTAGCAGAAGTGGGCAACACCTACCACCACCCAAGTGGGTCCTTGACCCTTGATTTGTTAAAGAACATGAACGAGTAAAGCAACTTGGAGATACGTACAAACGAACCAAAGCACAAGGTGACTTGCATGCATTTCTTGTCGCAAATAGAGAGGTGAGAGACATGAGCAACGTTATACGTAATAAACATTGGGAAGAGTTCCTACAAAGTATAAATGCGCAAACAACACTTGTTGAAGTTTGGGAAACGATACGAAAAATCTCTAGAAGCAGCCCAACCAAACCACTGCACCACAGCCCACTAGAACAAGCAAACATTCTCCTTGATCAATGGGAACTTACATCAAGCTACGACTCACTCCCAAATAACATACAGCACAAACTTGATGACACACGCCCCAACAGACAACGAACCATCAATCTTGCCTTTACAGCTATCGACGTGTCGGACCTTAATGATGTAACTGAATGGGAATTAAATC
The DNA here is from genome assembly GCF_040958095.1 of Procambarus clarkii. Taxonomy (NCBI): domain Eukaryota; kingdom Metazoa; phylum Arthropoda; class Malacostraca; order Decapoda; family Cambaridae; genus Procambarus; species Procambarus clarkii. Next base: position 22,550,315 of record NC_091197.1, on the reverse strand, counting down.
ATGCACTAAAGATGGGAAAAATCAACTGCTCCTGGAGAGGACGGTATTACTTACAGTCTTCTGAGATTAGTCCCACAAGTACCAGGTAATCCACTATTAGTGTTGTGCAGAATGAGTTTAAGTGAAGGAATATTACCTGATGCTTGGACAAAGAGTGTCATTGTTCCAATCCCTAAACCACCCTCAGATAATTATAGACCCATATCTCTAACATCGTGTGTTTGTAAAGTGCTTGAACGTATTGTTCTTAACCGACTCATGTATCGTATACAGGGGCACCTGTCACCCCAACTGTTTGGATTTATGCCTGGGCTCAGTACACAACACTGTTTTGCTGAGTACTTCGCACATATTGAAGCTTCCCCTCAAACAGTCTTCATCGACCTAGCAGCAGCTTTTGATACAGCAAACAGAGAAATCAAGAAATCATACTGGATGTGGGAAAATCCTAGCAGTTTTTAATTGTTTTTATTCTGTGAATATTCAAATATTTATTTATTTTTTAATTGACTTCAATATTATATTATTTTTATTTGATTATTTTTCTTCTGAGTTAGTTCTTCTCAGTTAGTTAGTAAGTGGACTGTATGTTCTGATTCAGCTGCTAGAGCTTAGCACACAATGGGAGGGACAATTTGTAGCTTAAACCACTTTGAGGTGGCTCCTTCATAAACTACAAATTGTTTACCTTATTGTTTCAATTATAATTATTAATAATACCACATATGGTGGTCTAATCTACTGTACTTCAGCAAATTAAATTAATAACTACTAATACTATGCCTACAGTATGAACACAAAAGGGCCTTAGCTGTTCCTGTTGATGGGGCCTGCTAAGGCTGTGTAATTGTTGCATCAAATGAGGGTGTGGCTCTGTGCCTCTGAGTGCCACGTAATGGCGGCTGTCTGGAGGCCTACAGGCTTGATGTACAGCTAGTGGTAGCAATTCCTATAATTATGTTGGGAGCCAGCTTCCTGCTTCACTAACATTCCTCACAATTACCTGTTTGGGATGTAAGGAATTAATAATGGTTCCCTAAACATATAAGTACAGGTATGACATTGAATATGTGTGAGTGTAGACCTAAGTAAACGTACTTGGTTGTGGGTTTTTTCATGCTAATAACCGGCCACCAATCTATATTAAAAGATGCATCAATTAAAACAGAATACTAGGTAGTCGGATACTCAAGTGCTGCTGTTTGTAGCAGAGGTGTTGCTGTTGTAGATCTCTTGGGATAGAGTAAGTCTATCGTGCGAGGCTAGTATCACAACTCTCTCTGGAGCACACGTTTCGTGTTGTTATTGTTATGATTCTGGTACGTGACGATACTCCAGGGGAGACGTCCTAAAATGTTTGGTGGTTCTGCTTATGTTTAAGGAATAAAGAGTTAAGCTATATTCCTGCTGTTGGAAATTATATTCAGTCCTAGTGAACACTTTTTTATTAAGTTTAAACACTAGACTGTTGTTTAAAGGAAATTAGAGTTAATATAAATACGTGACATAGATGACGTCACAGAATCACCCATTCTCTTTTTCTTTATGGGGGTAACTTATGTTATTGTGTGTGTCTGATTTCTGACATAATTCTGCGGGGGGGGGGGGGGGAGGAACACAGGTTGAAGTCCCGGTAAGGACTGCGATCACTTTATTCCTGTCCTTCAGAATTATAATGTTGCTTTAATTTGAGTTTGCATTATTGTGCTGTAGTCCTTTGGGAACGGATGTCCAGTACTGGCGGTTTCGGGTGCTGGAAGTCGTTGAACGTCTTCTTTTCCTGCCAGTTCTAAAGGAACTAATTTCTCTAATGTTTTGAGAGTAGTGTTGCCTTGGCATTTTACTTTCACTATTCTCAAGATGCCCTGGCTGTCCGGATGCACAGAGACTATTTGGCCTATAGGCCACTCTGAGCATGGCCCATCGCTGTCCGCCAGAACTATGTCACCAGGGTTCAAGTTAATTCTGTTGTAGGGGTTGTTGCCCGTAATGATACTCCCTCAGAGCAGTAAGGTATTCTCGAGTCCATACGTCATTCCACCGACTTATCACCCCCGATAGATGTTTGAAACGCTGAACCAAATCACTCTCTCGGTTATATGAAGGATCCTCTGGTTCCTCGTCCATAAGGGTCCACTAGAGTTCTGAGAGATCTTCCATACATCAGATGAGCTGGACTTAATGGTTCAAGCTGCAAAACATCATCAGAGAGGTAGGTAAGTGGTCGGTTATTAACTCATGCTTCTATCTCTATGGCTACGTTTTGGAGCTCCTGTAGGCCAATCATTTGGCGGTGTAGGGTTTTCGGTAGAGAACGTTTCATCGTACCAATCATGCATTCATAGAAGCCTCCATGCCATGGTGCTCTGGGAGGTATGAATTTCCAGTGGCACTGCCGTTGATTTAGGGCTGGACACACCTTTAGGTGTGTCCAGATTTTCCTCAGACATGCTTCTCCTGCCACTAAGTTGGACCCATTGTCTGACATCATTGACTTAGGACAGGATCTATGTGAAGCAAACCTGCGGAAACCTGTGAGAATGCCTCGGCACTCATATCGGGAGTCATTTCTAGATAGACTGCCTTGTTGTGGCACAAGTGAAAAGACAGATATATGCCGTTACTGGTTTTTTGTCCTTGGTGCCTGTTAATGTTAGTGCTCCTGTGAAAGCTACTCCTGTAGTCTCAAAGGGACGAATATGTACAACTCGTTCCTTTGGAAGTGGAGGAGGGCCTGGATATGGACACACTCTGGCATCATATCTCCGGCAAATAACACAGGATTTAATTATGGATTTTACTGTCTGCATGCCTTGGGGTAGCCAGTACTGTTGTCTTAAGTCTGTGAGAGTATCTAATACCCCACCATGCAGAGTGTTGTATTTGTGTATGTGTAACACAATTAGTTTGCTTACTATGTGGTGACGAGGAAAATTTTTTGCTTACAGATCTATGTCCGCATGCTGTAAGCAGCCTCCACATCTGATTATGTTATAATTGTTGGTGTCTAACCAGAGACCCAGATCATTTTGCAGCTTCTTAGGAACATTGTCAAAATCTGTCCCGAATGTGTCTGTCTGAGCTCTTTTAACCCAGTACCTTAGGGCACTAGGGAATTTATGCTTGATTCCTATTTTCTTTAGAAAATCAAAGACTACTTGGGTGACAGCTATAAGTTTGTTCAGTTCAGAGTACCGATTAGGGTCAATTACCAAAGTCCGAGGAAGTTCTGGGTTCTCAGTGGGGAACAGTGACATTGGTCACAATGACTTGTGGCTTTTGGTCGGCCACTGGTCGCTGATTAGCCACTGAGGTCCATTGAACCACATCTCTGCCTTTGTTAATTGCCTTAAAGTCAGGCCTCGGGAGAGATAGTCAGCTGGATTCTCTTTGGTGGGTACATATCTCAGTTTATACCCTGCCAACAACTCTCGTATTTCCTTAGCGCGGTTACTCACATAAGGATTTTTACTATTATTGTTTTTAACCCACTAGCACTGCCTAATTATCTGACCATACCACTGTTTCTTCAAAGTGGATGTTGCTTGTTGAGTAGATGGATCAGATAATGAGCCAATCTTACACCTAGCAGTAAGGCTGTTAATTCCAGTTGTGGCAATGATAGTTTCTTTAACGGTGCCACTGTGCCTTTGATGTGAGCAAATTGGCTTGCCAATTTGAGACCAGGTTAGCTACTGTGCCATAAGCCTTTCCTGAGGCATCACAGAATACATGTAGTTTAATTGGTTCTTTTTCATTTACTGTGTTCCGAGGGAGCTTGACAGACTCTAGGATACTTAAATCTTTCACTAGCCCTTGCCATTTTCTTGTAAGGTAGATGTTAAAAGATCATCCCAGCCTATCTTTTGTTGCCAACATTCCTGCATGATCAACTTTCCATTAATTAAGATTGGACTTAATAGTTCCAATGGCTCGAAGGGGTTTGCTGACTTGTGAGAGTAATTTTCTTTTGTTAGGTTGGTGGTATTTGGCTTCACCGATTTGATTGTCAACTGATCTGCTGTCGTATCCCATTCAACGCCTAGTTCTTTTGTCTTCTCGGGTACCTGGTAATCGGGAAAAATCAGTTTCGATCAGTTGATTTAATTTGGCATTGTTGGAGACCCACGACTGGAGAGGCATATTTGCTCCCATTAATTCTTGATTGGTCTCGTGGTATATGCTCAGCAGTTTACTTTCACTGCTGGCTGTTCCTTGCGAAATTGTCCACATACAAGTTATTGCTAATTTCTGTTTTATTTGGCTATTGGACTTCTTCAAGTGCATGTCTTAGGTAGCTTGAAGCAGAAACGGGGAAGACGTGGCACCAAACAAAACAGACGCAAACCTGTAAGTGATTAATTCACTGTTTGGATTGTTAGGAGCCTTGATCCATAGGAACTTTGTGTAGTTACGGTCTTCTACTTGGAGACCTACCCTAAGGAAAGCCTTGCTGATGTCGGCCGTACATGCGTAAGTCCCGAAGCGGAACTTTAACAGCACGTCATATAGCCTTTGTGTCAGGCTAGGGCAGTTTGAAGGCAGTTATTTAATGAAACACTACTGAACTTTGACTTAGCACTGCAATTAAATACTATCCATAGTGAGGTAGTAGCTGAATTTTTCAGTACAGGGTGATGTGGCAGGTAGTGCCCTTCCTTTGGGTTATCATTTGTGATAACTTCGATAAATCTATCATCGAGTTGCTTCTGAATTATTTCATGGTACAATTTCAAGTTCTCAGGATGTCTTTGTAAGTGCAACACCTGTGATCTTAATTGGTTTTGTGCCATAAAATGGTTGATGGGTAGCTGAGGGTGATTCAGCTTCCATGGTAACCTGACCCAGTATTGATTATCTCTGTAGATAACTTAGTCCAGGTATTGTTTGTAAATCCAGTCGTCATCTGGGCTAAGTTGTTTAGGGACAATGCCGAGAGATGCCAGGTCCCATAATTTATGTACAGGAGGATCAAGCTCAACCTCGGACATGTCTCTGAATTCTAGTGGAGACTGTTCTAGTCATGCAACCATTACTGGTTGGCATGTTGGTGGTCTACAGGTGCGGGTTGCTTCAGTTGTAATACTGGGCTTGTTAGCAAATAGCCACCTGCAGACGGTAACAAGTTCATTCCATGTTTTTCATCCTCTCCTTTGATAAACTTATGGTAGACATCTGATTCCATAAGGATTCCACTATTGGAGAGGTTGTCTGATGTGATTTTGTCAGCCAATTTGATTCCCTTTTCTTCCAGGAATTTGGCTGTTGTTCCTAGACCATACACATATAGGTCTGTTGGGAATCTATCTACTACAAGAGCTTGTATCGTTCGTACATAATCGCCTAAATGTACTTTAGGTTGTACTACCTTGAAGACTTGGGCTCCTGAGTTAGTCAGGAATCCTGCTATGTCTATCTGTGTCTCTCGTACAGGTTTGAGTTTCAGGCCATCTACCAATTCCTTTGAGATAAAAGTCATTTGGGATCCTTGGTCAAATAATCCATGTATGGTGACCTTGGACTTTCCATTTTTAAAGATCAATTGAGCAGTGGGTAGAGCTGATTTATGATCAGACCTTGTTGAGAAGACACTTACATCAGATAGCACGGTACAAAGCTGTACTGAAGCAGAAGTTTCTTCCTCCACCTGTGGTTTGGGAGACTTTGTACTTTAGTCCCCATAAAGTGCTGTATGGTGTTGACCCTTATGGCATCTATGACAGGTGCGTATTTGAGTTGTACTGGTGTTGGGATTATGTGACCTTATACACCTGGTGCATTTACGTAACTCCTTGAGTCGTTTTATACATGTAGCACGATCAGGGTAAGCTTTGCAGGTGTACATGGTATGTTGTTCTTTACAGAACACATATGGCCTCCAGACGTTAACAGCATCTTGGGGAGTCACCGTTTGGGTGACACATTAACTGTAGGTTGGAGGGACCCACTGCATATGTGCCCACACTGCCTTGTTTCCACTTTGGAGAGGGGGAAGTTGTTTTAGATTTATTTGGAGTACTGTTTGTACTCTGTTGTTTACTATTAGTGGTAGAAGAAGGTTTATGTGTCGCTTTTCCATCTGTGTTATCTCGTTGTCTTTCTATGATGGAACGCAAACCTTCTGTTATCTCCTTTACTGTCAGAGAAGATTTGCAAACAACTTATCCAGTACATCACTGGGTAATTTGCATTTCATATGGACTTGGATTATCCAGTCCGATTCCTCCAAATTTACTTTATTCTTAAGTGCCTTGAGCAAGGACTCAAGCTCCACTCTAAAGGCTTGGAGTGAGTCAGCTGTTCCATCTGGAGGGGTAATATCCAACAGCTTCTGGTTAGAAGTCTGATAGTCCTTTCTGGCTTAGCATAATTATCCTTAAGGAGCTGTACTGCATTATCGTAACCATCATCAGTGAAGGTCAAATTACAGACCACTTTTAACACTTCATCCTTTAAGACATCTTGCAAATATGTAAATTTTGTTGTCTTAGCTACATTGGCATTAGAATCCACAGAATCGACAAATTTGTTCCAGAAGTTGTCCCAACTTTCGTCCTCTGTACCATAGAAAGTTGGGAGACTGAGTGATGCTAATTTGACTTCTGATTGTGTCAGGTTTTGGGAAGCTGTGGCTGCAATGTTTGTAGTGGCCTTGTGAATGGTCATTAAATGGTCAAAGTGTTGTAACTTTGTATATATTGTATCTTCATAATTTGCGTTTTCTTGTACTACAGTGTCCATTGCCTCTTCATTAATGTTAGTAGTAGCAAGTACATCCTGATATTTCAGGATTTGCATTTGTACATGCTGATATTTGGTCTGTGCAACCTTATGATGACCTTCCAGTTCTACATAATCAACTGGAGTGTAATTACATAAATCATCGCATTTTTTTATCTGTCGGTTAAGTGGCCCTTCATTCCAGTGAGGGTCATTTTTACATTTTTAGCAGTAGACATAATGGCTGTATTTGCTAGCTGTGTTGCAGATGTACTAGTGCTAAGCCTTGTTGGACTTTGATTTGGACTGTTTCTAGCACTTGAGCTAGAGCTGTTTATCATTTAAAAAATACACTATATAATCATACACACTATAATTTGAGTGGTAACCTTGTGTTATGCTGGATTTACTTCAAGTTAGCTCCTCAATTATCACTCTTGGGTGGTACAGAGACACAGATTAACACTCAAAGGTGAAATGATTATAGTTAAATTATTACTATAGTTATGGTAATATTATGTAGACAACACAACTCGTGTTGTCATGAGTACTGCATAAAAATATGTGCTTGCTAGGTTGTAATATATGTTCAATTCTAGACAAGTGTAATTCTTACCCTTACACCAGGTTAGCACAATAAATTAGACTAGGTTGCTGTACAACACCAGCCTAAAATGTCTAATCGAACAGTATATATTTTGTTTAATGGTGTTAAAGGCACAAAGAGCAAACTCTTTGAACTGGGAACTCCACAAGGAGGGGTCCTCAACCCCTTGTTGTTCAACGTTCTGATGCATAAACTTATTAAAGATCTTCCAACTAATAATGAAGACACTGTCATTTGTTATGCTGATGATATATGTTTACAGGCTGCCTCTGAGCCTAGAATGCAAGTTCTGCTCGATGCTTTTGCTACTAGAGCTGAGGAATGCGGCCTCCTTATCTCTGTACAGAAAACTCATGCCCTCATTCCGTGTGGTATTCCACCTGCCAATTTGTTACGCACCAAAATTCCTCGCCCAAGCACGAAGCCATGAAGTCCACGCCATCTGTGAGTCCGCTCCCGAAAATTCCACATGGACAACGCCATCTAGTGATGACGGGAGATGCCGGCAATAAGTTTTGGATGCCTGTCCTAGTCGGCTCGTGACGTAGCCGCTGCTGCTGGTTCAAATAGCCTCGGCTATCACCTCATTATGTCCGGTCGTGATGGTCAAGTGGATTAAGGCGTCTTGTACATACCAGTTGCGTTGCTCCTGGGAGTATGGGTTCGAGTCACTTCTGGGGTGTGAGTTTTCAGTTGCATATTGTCCTGGGGACCATTCAGGCTTGTTCGCATTTGTGTTCCTCACGTGTGCCCAAAGAATGAAATGATTTGGTAAAATGCTATGCCCAAGATTACTATCCGAGTGCCGGCGGTGGGGTGGTTCAAATAGCCTCGGCTATCACCTCATTATGTCCGGTCGTGATGGTCAAGTGGATTAAGGCGTCTTGTACATACCAGTTGCGTTGCTCCTGGGAGTATGGGTTCGAGTCACTTCTGGGGTGTGAGTTTTCAGTTATATATATATATATATATATATATATATATATATATATATATATATATAGATATATATTATATATATATATATATATATATATATATATTATATATATATATATATATATATATATATATATATATATATATATATATATATATATATATATATATATATACGTAACTTTCGGTAACTAAAATATATATAATATATATATATATATCATATATATATATACTGATATACATATATATATATATTCCTGTATTTATATATATATATATATATATATATATATATATATATATATATATATATATATATATATATATATATATATGACAATGTCAGACCACGGAGGAAAAATGAAACAGGAATTTCCTTAAGTACTTTCGTATATTAAATACATCTTCAGAAGGTCATTTTACAGATCGAGTGATGGGTATAAATAGGCATTTTGCCTATTTATGCCCATCACTCGATCTGTAAAATGACCTTCTGAAGATGTATTTAATATACGAAAGTACTTAAGGAAATTCCTGTTTCATTTTTCCTCCGTGGTCTGACATTGTCACATTCTTAATCACGTGTTTATTTTCGTGATATACACACACACACACATATATATATATATATATATATATATATTATATATATATATATATATATATATATATATATATATATATATATATATATATATATATATATAAGTTAGTATAGTTGCGTTTTTGTTCTTCATACGTTCAGTGTTCATTATTTGTATTCCCTATGTTCCTTATCATGTCTTCATATTCTCTTTAAGTTCATATTCCCTGCATGTTCACTGTGTTCATCAACTTATTCTTACTTGATTTCTGTGTTCATCGTATGTTCACTGTATTCATTCCTTACTTAACCTCAATTTTTTATGTTCTTTGTTTCTTCCATTCACTAACTAGTTCTTTGTCAAATATTATACAACAATATTATACGGCAATACAGTTCCCTCAACAATTTTAGTCACCCAGTTTTATTTGCAAAACTATGGCAAAGTAATTCTCGTAGTCAACTAAATAGTTCTACCAACCCTGTTCTTAAACAAATCTACGCTTTATTCAGTTCCAAATTTACAAAGACAAACCTTTCTTGTAACTTCTTACTAAAAATTACTTGTCAATCAACTAAAAATAATAAATTTCATCACGTTTTGTCGTTTGCTTAACTAAAAGTAATCATCAGTCAACTAAAAAATAGTTACTTCATCATGTTTCCCTGTCATTCTTAACTGAAATATCACTTCTCTCATCTGAAAATAATCATGTGTAGCCTCTTTCCAACACTGTTCTTAACTAAAGTAACCTTTCACTTCGCTAAAATAGTCAAATGTAACTTTTTCAGCACTTTCGTAACTAAAATTATATGTCGTTAAGTAAGAAATGTAGTCAAAGACACTCTTCGAGACGTCAAGGACTTACTCAAAGACATCAAGTTGCACTCAAAGACATCCTTTGAGACATCAAAAACATCCTTTAAGACTTCAAGGGCACTCTTCGAAATATCAAAAGACACTCTCAAACACTCAAAAATTTACTCGCATCCTCAAAGTTATTCTCAGTCATCAAAAAGTTAATTTCAGTCATCAAATGTTATTCTCTAAGTAACCTTCGTTCATCAGAGAAACTTTCTAAGACATCTTCGTTCATTAAAGTTAATCTCTGAGGCATAAACGTTATTCTCAGAGCTATCAAAATTATTCTCGATGTCATCAAAAGGTATTTTCACGTACTCAAGTTAATCTCGGTCATCAAAGTTGATCTGCAAGATATTTTCAGGACATCAAGTTACTCTTCATTACATCAAAGACGCATTCAAAATACTACTCAGGTTCTCAGAAGTCATTCTCAAAGTCATCAAAGTTGTTCTGTAAGATATCTTCGAGACATCAAAGTTACTCTTCGATACATCAAAGATGCATTCAAAATACTACTCATGTTCTCAGAAGTCATTCTCAAAGTCATCAACGATTTTCTCAGAGTCACCAACGGTATTCCAAGAGACGTTAAAATTAATCTCAGTAATCAAACTTGTTCTCAAAGTCATCAAAGATAATCTTAGAGTCATCAAAGGTATTCTCAGAGAAACTTTCCCAAACATCTTTGTTCATCAAACTTGTTCTCAAAGTCATCAAAGTTATTCCAAGAGACATCAAAAGTTAATCTAAGACATCATCTTTCATCAAAGTTATTTTTAGAGACATCTAAAGTTATTATGTAAGACATAAAAGTTATTCTCAGAGTCATCAAATGTTATTCTCGAAGTCATCAAAGATATTCTCAGAGTCATCAAAGGTAATCTCTAACTCACTTCCGTTCAACATAGTAATTCTCTTAGTCATCAAAGTTATTCTCTAAGACAACAAAGTCATTCTCAGAGTCATCAAAAGTTATTCTCAGAGTCACCTTCGTTATTCAAAGAAGCCTTCTGAGACATCCTCGTCCAACAAAACTGTCCTCAGAGCCATCAAAAAGTTAAATACAGTCATCAAAGTTATTCTCTAAGTATTTTTTCGTTCATCAGAGAAGCTTTCTAAGACATCTTTGTTCATCAAAGTTGTTCTCTAAGACATCAATGTTGTTCTCTAAGACATCAAAGATGATCTCTAAATCATAAAAGTTAATCTCTAAGTCACCTTCGTTCATCAGAGAAGCTTTCTAAGACATCTTTGTTCATCAAAGTTGTTCTCTAAGACATCAATGTTGTTCTCTAAGACATCAAAGATGTTCTCTAAATCATAAAAATTTAATCTCTAAGTCACCTTCGTTCATTAGAGAAACTTTCCAATCCATCTTCGTTGATCAAAGTTATTCTCAGAGTCATCAAAGTGATCTCTAATTCACCTTCGTTCACCAAAAAGTTGTTCTCTAAGACACCTTCGTTCATCAAAGAAACTCTCCTTCTTCCATCATGTTATTCTTTAAGACATCTTCAGTCATAAAATTTCTCTCCAAAATGTAACTAGTTCAGCTTTTCATACCAAACCTGCACTTCTGTTAAAATATTTTTCTTAGTCACTTTAACCTAAAACTGTTCTCTGAACTACACTGCTCAAACCTACGTAACCTATCCTCTCCACCCAATGTTACTTAGTTAACGTAACGTTCCTAAATCTAACTTTACCTATCCTAACATAACTTACCTTACCTTACCTATCTTACCTAGCTTACCTAACCTAACCTAACTTATCCTGCTTAACCTAACTTACCTACATTACCTAACTTAACCTGCTTAACCTAACTTTACCTATCCTAACTTAACTTACCTTACCTTACCTATCTTACCTAACTTACCTAACTTAACCTAACTTATCCTGCTTAACCTAACTTACCTACATTACCTAACTTAACCTGCTTAACCTAACTTTACTTATCCTAACATAACTTACCATACCTTACCTATCTTACCTAACTTACCTAACTTATCCTGCTTAACCTAACTTACCTACATTATCTAACTTAACCTGCTTAACCTAACTTACATAACTTAACCTGCTTAACCTAACTTACATAACTTAACCTAACTTAACCTGCTTAACCTAACTTACCTACCTTACCTAACTTAACCTGCTTAACCAAACTTTACCTAACTTATCCTGCTTAACCTAACTTACCTACCTTACCTAACTTAACCTGCTTAACCTAACTTACGTAACTTACCTTACCTATCCTAACCCAACCTAACTTGCTTTACCTAACTTAACCTTACATTTCCCAAACTGATGTATCCTAACTTATCTAGTTCAACCAGACATGACCTAACTTACATAATTATTCCTGCTATCTTTTGTGTTTCGTCAATCATTGTCTCATATTCATTTGTTCGTGTCAATAGTTAACTTCTCTAATGGACATTTTTGCATTTCAAGTGTTTTTTGTTTAAGATTTGGTGTTTAACCATTTCAAAGGATTTTTGTTATATATGAGAATTTACTCGTTTCAAAGGCTAATTTCTCAAATGGTCATTTTTGCAGATCAAGGGTTATTTGTTAATTAAAGTTCATCAAGTTGCTCATAAGTTGTATTTATCATGTTTGTTATCATTTGTTCTTATTCCCCAACCCTTTAACCTAACCTCTTATTCTTAGTGTGTTCATTATGTTGGTTATCATATGTTCTTATTTCCCAACCCTTTAACCTAACCTTTCATATGTAGTTTATTGTGTTTTGACGAATGTGTTGATTATATTATCCTTTTCCTAACCTTTCAGATGTAGTTTTGTTTCTTCTTTTTGTATATTTTACGCAGTTAATTTTATTCATATGTTCTTATGTTATTATATATATTATGAATAACAGAGGTCCCAAGACAGAGCCTTGAGGCACCCCACTTACAGCATTTTCCCACTCTGACTTAACCCCCATTAATACTAATTCTTTGTTTCCTTTCGTATAGCCATGCCCTAATCCAACTTAATACAGCAACCCCCCCCCCCTAATACCGTGAGCTCTAACTTTTTAAGGGGGTATCAGTGCCAAATATGCAATAAATGAAAACTAGTTCGATTTAAATCAAACTTTGTTAACGAGTTGTATATGAGAAGGTTTCATCTGGTCTAAGTCGTAGCATAAATAGGAAGGGAGAAAAAAAATATTGAATTATGTGTCAAAAATTTTCCAAAATGGTAAAAAATTAACATCAAACACAATTATCAACTGAAATCATGTCTATGACTCTCAGGCATCACAATAGCATACAATAACAATATTTAATAATGAGTTTTGTCTAAAAAAAATTTAGTTAAAAATAAAAAAAATAAAATCTCATTTTTTTGTTTCTTAAACTTGTCAGTACACACCAACTCAAACATCCACACACACAGGTAAATAGTGTGAATAGGTAAATAGGGGGGTCCTGGTAGCGTGGTGGATAGTGCGCAGGACTCGTAATTCGATGGCACGGGTACGATTCCCACACCAGGCAGAAACAAATGGGCAATGTTTCTTTCACCCTGAATGCCCCTGTTACCTAGCCGTAAATAGGTACCTGGGAGTTAGTTAGCTGTCACGGGCTGCTTCCTGGGGGGGGGGGTGTATGTGTGTGTGCGGTGTGGAAAAAAATAAAAGTAGTTAGTAAATAGTTGATTGACAGTTGAGAGGCGGGCCAAAAGAGCAAAGCTCAACCGCCGCAAACACAACTAGGTGAATACACATCCACACACAAACACATGGTCAAGGGAGTATGGAGGATTCGTCCTGTGAATGAATCACCCAGGTGTTAGGGAACTTCAGCAGAGAACTGATCGCAATGTATGAAGTAATAAAGAGTCTACGGTGAGTTGGGGGAAGCCAAGGAAGAGATAAGGTAACTGAGGGAAAAATCAAATTCGAACCTTCAGGAGGCAAGCAAACTCTCTGGAAACGAGATGAAGTGGAAGGAGGGCTTCTTCTAGGGAGACCCCTCGTTTGCACAATTGCTGCGAAATAACCAAGTGCCAAGGCTGCTATAGAGGAAGCAGCTATGAAAGCGGCTATATCCCAGGAAGCTGCAAGGTGCACGACTCAAATGCTGGAACGGAAAAGATCTATAATAGTTGTAGGAGTACAGGAACCGGAAGGATCCAACTAGGATGAGTAGAAAGGGAAGAACCGAGCAACGGTGACAAAGATGTTGGAGGGGCTTGGATATGGCAAGGGCTATTGGCAACAGAGAAGATTTTCAGGCTGGGCGCTTACAAGAAGGAAAGGAAACAACTAATAAAGTTAATACTTACAAACAAGGCAACGAAAGAGGAAATCCTGTCAAGGAAGAGCAAGCTTATGAGACTAGAGGGATACAAGGATGTTTTTTCTGTAGAGGGACACGACGAGGGAAGAGAGAAGGAGGGCTCCAGAAGAAAGGGGGAGACGCAAGGGAAGAGAAGGGAACTGGGGAACCACAGGACTTGGCGCAGTATCTCCATTAAAATCAGAGGGGAGTGGGAATCCCCTCACAAGCAGACCATCATCCCCAACAAGGAATATAACAGAAACCAGCCACCCCCACAATCACCCCCCCCCCAATCACCCGCACCTCGCCCACCAGTAGAGACCCTCCACAGACCATGCCCCCCTGCTCTCAACCTCAGCCTCCTCATGTTTTCCTCCATGCCCTACTTCTTCCCCATCTCCTTCCTCCACCCCAGGCCCCCCCCCTTCCCTCCACAACCCCTGACCTCCCGGCCAAGGCTCCCTTGGGTAGGGGGGCCGTTCCATTCTCCAACCGATGACCTCGCTTCCCTCTTCCAAAGACCCCTCCTGCTTCCTCATCCCGAGCTCTAATTGACCCCCAACACCAGGCCCTCTCAGCTCAACCATCTCAGACCCTCCTAGCTTTCCCATACTGGATCCTTCCAGTGCCCCTCTCACCCCAGATCCCCCCCAAGACCTGCCTCCTTGGCCTTCCTACCCAGACACCCCTTGTCCCCCTACCTCATTGGAATTAACAAAAACTGAGGATGGAATGAAGAGAATCAGTTTCAAGGTAATGTACTCGAACATAGATGGGATTACAAGCAAGGCAAGTGAACTTAGAGATAGAGCACAAGAAGAGAATCTTGGTGTAATTAGACTCACGGGAAACAAAATTCTCAGGAATCATAACAAATGGGGTGTTTCCTCAGGAATACACTGTAACAAGGAGAGAGAGAGAGAGAGAGGGAAGGAAAGGGAGGAGGCAGGGTGGCCCTACTGATAAGAAAGGAATGGAATTTCGAGGAGATAGAAATGAGATCCCAGGTTGCGAGGGGTTCAGAGACTACATTACAGGCACCATGACAATGGAAGGATCAAGAGTAGTAGAAGCAGTGATATATAACCCTCCACCAAACGACAGGAGATCCAGGCAAGAGTATGACAGAAACAACATGGCAGTTAACACTATAATTGAGGAAAACAGCCACTGCTGCCTGTAGAAATAGATCCCATCTGCTCATCATGGGGGGACTTCAATCATGGATGGATAGACTGGGAAAACAAGGAACCACACAGAGGTGAGGAAACATGGAAAGCTAAACTGTTGGAAGTGGTAACAAAAAACTTTTTAATTCAGCATGTCAGGGGATCCACAGGATGAGAGGCAATGATGAACCAGCGAGACTCGACCTAGTCTTCACACTGAATGACTCCGACATAAGGGAAATCGGGTTCGAGGCCCCTAAAGGAAGGAGCGATCCCAGTGTACTGATGTTTGAGTATCTGATCGAAGGAGGATTGGTGTACCCAAGGAAGGGCACAGAAAACAAAGAGATGGCATTCCGAAAGGGAAACTATGAGGAGATAAGAAAATTCCTAACAGATATAACTTGGGAAACAGAGCTCAGAGGAAACGCGGTCCAAGACATGATGGAATATATCATGCAGAAGTATAAGGAGGCAGCAGACAAGTTCGTCCCAGTCCAAAAGGAAAAAAATGAAATGCGGATGATAAACCCATGGTTTAATCAGAAATGTAAAATAGCAAAGAAACTAAGTATAAGGACGTGGAGAAACTATAGAAATAATAGGACACAAGTGAGCAGAGAAAGATACCAGAGCGTCAGGAATGAATACGTCAGGGTGAGAATAGAGGCAGAAAGACAATATGAAAATGACATAGCAAGCAAGGCAAAGTCTCAACCTAAATTGCTGCACAGCCAACATCAGGAGAAAAACAAGTGAAGGAACAGGTAATGAAACTGAGAATAGGAGCAGACTGTCATGGGTTGTGTTAAAGAATTTTGTCATAGTTGTGTCTCAGAGGCTTGTCGAGGAATTCGGTGGTGTGGACCTTTAAATGTTGTCTAGAGGAATAGATAATTTTACTTGAGCCTAAGGGAAATCAAGGAGTAAGGAAAATAGCCTAGTTACAAAGACACAAATTTTGCGCACAAGATTACTGCATAAGACACACGATAAAATATTCAACAACGTGAATTCCTTACAACTCAAGGTCATGCTATAGTAATAGAACCCCAAAGTGGGCTTTGGCAACCCTATGGCTCACAATCCCAAACCTGGAGCCTTGCACACAGCCACCACACCTACCAACCGATGACACACATATATGAAACCTCTAGGAAAGCTGGACTCTCTCTCTTATAAAACATCACCAAAGACTGCATTACTACTCTGCCCTATCTTTCATCCTTGTTTAGATACAGAGAAAGGCTTATCTGACTGTATGGCTGGAGAAAAACCCTCAGATAGCAGGACCTGGTCGACAGCGATCCACCTCCCTTCAAGTTAAGATGACGTCCCCCTCTCTTGCCTCATCGCCCCTTAATACTCTATTATTTACGTTTGCAATCAAACCCTTTATTGACTTTATTTACCATATTCTCTATGCATGCTTTTTGAGTGAGTCCATTTTTCCCTTACATTGTTAGGCTATTTCAGTTCACATTATTCCTGACAATCTCTAGCTGAGAAGGTACTACTTTACTGGGCGGAGTACTACTGGTGTCTCGCGCCTCTCTGATATCAGCTGTAGATTTATTCTAATAAACATTCTCCACTGTGTCCACCAACATTTTATCATTGAAACTAACCTCCACAAGAGGTAAGGTTCGTAACACAGACAAACTCACTACAAACGACAAGGAAGTGTGCAAAGAACTCAATAAGAAATTCCAGGAGTTCCTTGCAGTAGAGCCAGGGGAAGTTCCAGAGATAGGAGAGGGCATACCTAACCAATCACCACTAGTTGAGTTTATGATTACCAGTGGGGAGGTGAGGAAGCATCTGCTAGATTTGGAAGTGACAAAGGGTATAGACCCGATGGAATCTCACCTTGGATAATGAAGGAAGGAGCAGAAGCTCTGTGCCAGCCACTCGCAATGGTGTATAGCAAATCATTGGTAACAGGTAAACTGCCAAAAATTTGCAAGATGGCTAATGTTCAAGAAGGGTGACAGACAGGAGGCACTGAACTACAGGCCAGTGTCACTTACGTGCATACCATGTAAGGTGATGGAGAAGAATGTGCGAAAAAAAGCTGATGGAACATCTGGAGCGGAAGAACTTTGTATCACATCAGCATGTGTTCAAAGATGGTAGATCATGCCTCACAGGATTGATTGAATTCTATGACCAGGCAACAAAAATCAGGCAAGAGAGGTATGCGGGCAGACTACATATTTTTGGATTACCAGAAAGCCCTTGACACAGTACCACATAAAAGACTTGTGCACAAACTGGAGATGCAGGCGGGAATGAAAGAGAAGGTACTCCACTGGATAAGGGAGTACCTAAGCAACAGAAGACAGTCACTGTTAGGGGTGAGGTCTCGACACCCCGAGTGGCGTGACGAGAGTGGCGACGCGTCACCAGTGGAGTCCCTCAGTGATCAGTTGTTGGTCCTATACTGTTCCTGATATATGTAAATGACCTCCCAGAGGGAATAGACTCATTCCTCTCAATGTTTTCTGATAATGCAAAAATTATGAGGAAGATCAAGACAGAGGAAGACAGTATGAGGCTACATGATGACCTAAATAAAATGATGGAATGGTCAAACAAATGGCTACTAAAGTTCAACCCAAGTAAATGTAAGGTTATGAAACTATGGGGAGGAAATAGGAGGCCAGACACTGGATACCGAAAGGGGGATGATGTCCTTCACGAAACGGACAGAGAGAAAGCTCTAGGAGTTGATATCACGCCTCCTGAAGCTCACATCAAAATAATAACATCGGCGGCGTATGCAAGGCTGGTTAACATCAGAACCGCCTTCAGAAACCTGAAGGCGGTTCTGATGTTGGTGTAAGGAATCTTTCAGAACCTTGTATACTACGTATGTAAGGCCAATCCTGGAGTATGCGGCCCCAGCATGGAGCCCGTACCTTGTCAAACACAAGACGAAGCTGGAAAAAGTTCAGAGGTATGCCTCTGGCTAGTCCCAGAACTAATAGGCATGAGTTATGAGAACAGACTGCGTGAACTGCACCTCACGTCACTGGAAGACAGAAGAGCTAGGGGTGGCTTGGTGGCTTGATCACATACAAAATTCTCAGGGGAATTGACCGGGTAGACAAGGATGGATTATTTAACACGGGTGGTACACGCACAAGGAGACACAGGTGGAAGCTGAGTACCCAAATGAGCCACAGAAACATTAGGAAGAATTTTTTCAGTGTCAGAGCAGTTAGTAAATGGAATGTACTAGGAAGTGATATGGTGGACGCTGACTCCATACACAGTTTCAAATGTAAATATGATAGAGCTCGAGAAGCTCAGAAATCTGTGCACCAGTAGATTGACGGATGAGAGGCGGGACCAAAGAGAGAAAGCTCAACCCTCGCAAGCACAAATAGGGGAGTACAGATAGGTGAGTACAGAGCTTATGTAAATGTATTAGTGATCATACACAAGATTTTGTTTACTGAGGGAAATTTGTTTCCTATCAGGCCTCCAAACAAGCCTCCCTGTTTGGAGGCTTGATTAAAGACCGGGCCCCGAGAACGTTGAACCCCGAAATTAACGCAAGGTAACCACAAGGTATCCTGTATTACTTATAGTAGTTGTGTTGTTGTTGTTGTTTTAGATTCAGCTACTCAAAACAAAACATTCCAAGTAGCACGGGCTATGGTGAGCACGTAAGTGGAGGCTCTATGGAACCATTATCTGTATAAATAGTTGTTACATGAGATCTGAGGATGGATGGGGGTCTTCATGGTGGATTTCAGGCCAGAAGGGCTGGTTGTACTAGCCTTGGTGGGGTTAGTGTAGACTTCTAGGTCTTCCCTTCTTTCTTTGCATGAGACTTTGGCTGAGCCGTGCTGTCTTTGGAGTTTGGCGAGGTGGCCTCCATGTGGTCTTGTACCGAGTAGGTGTTCGTATTTGTGGTGCGCCGGTGGAGCTCCTACTAAGATTTCCTCGTCTGAGGAGTCCGTAACCTCCGTAGTTGGTGTTTTCGTCTTTCGTCTCGCAGCCTGAGGTAGACTCAGGTGTCGTGGATTGGTGGTAGAAGCTATTTCAAGAGAGTTGCTGGTTATATTAGCATAAGTAGACAACACGTCTGCTAGCACGGCTACTGAGATGGTAATAGAAGGAGTGTTGGGAGCTGGAGAGGGAAATGTCTGTTTGCTCTGCCCAGTTCTTGAGTGGTTCTGGAGTGTTGAAATCTACCTCGTGGTCATCCTGGTGGTAGTCTCCGGAGTGGTAGTGGAGGCAGTGAGACTTGTGCCAGGGGTTGTGATGGGGTCCAGGCCATTGGCTAGGAATAATGCGTTCAGTTCACTGACAAAACGGTGGTTGTCTGGTCCGGGAAGCCTCTCCACTAGTCTGATAAGACCAGGGATAATGCCTGCACGTGATGTAGGGGGCTGCGAAGGAGCCTGTCGGGCCTTTGATCCCCGTTGTGAAGGCTGTGTCGCCTGGTGGGAGGAGCCACTTTTTTATAAGACTGGAAAGTCTTCTGGTCGGTTGGCTGGAGCTGAGGTGGTTGGTTGAGCACATGGGGCTCTGGTCCCGGAGGTAGAAGGGTTGTTTCTCTTGGCTTCTACCTGGGTCTTGATGTTTTCCTTTCTTCAGGGGCAGAGGTAAGAAACTGCGGGGTGATTGCCACTACAGAACAAACAGCGATGAGTTGTTGCCTTGCATATGGAGTAGTGATGGCCCAGTGCGCACAGGTTGCACTTCTGGACGGGGTGCTGATACTTGTTAGTGGGGTGGGAGAGCTCATAGCACTTGAAGCACTGTTGGATCTCATGGTATCGTTCCTTTTTTACTTGGAGGGGTTGTATTATGTAAGCCGAAGCAGTAGAACCCTTGTGTGGTAGCCTGATGACCGCAGCTATGGTGGTGAAAGTAATCTTCATTGATGATTTGTCGGTGTTGCAGAACTCATACACCCAAGCTCGGATTTTCGTCCTCGATATTGTCCATGATCTTATGTTGCGGTCGGTCAGCGATCCACTGGCTGGTCCTACTAGTAAAGAGTTCTTCCGGCCTTCCGGATCAACTGGCTTGGGAAGTGAGGATGTAAGTGGTGCTCGTTGCGAAGTATGACATCGTTGATCAAGAGTTTTTCTTGTTCTTCCATACATGAAAAAAGAGCACGATATCACAACCTTCTTGACCAATGTCAGTGTGATGTCGGTAACGTCCTTCAGGACCTTCAGAATATCGCTTTTCCCGAAAGCATGACCGTCAAGGGGAGTAGCTCTAACCTGCGTTTGGGTCGCATTGTGTCCACACCCTCAACGGGTCGCAGTGTGTAGATAACTGGTAAGAAGCTGCTGCTTGTTTACTCAACATTATTTTTGGTGGTTATCTTGAGATGATTTCGGGGCTTTAGTGTCCCCGCGGCCCGGTCCTCGACCAGGCCTCCACCCCCCGGTCCTCGACCAGGCCTCCACCCCCAGGAAGCAGCCCGTGACAGCTGACTAACTCCCAGGTACCTATTTACTGCTAGGTAACAGGGGCATTCAGGGTGAAAGAAACTTTGCCCATTTGTTTCTGCCTCGTGCGGGAATCGAACCCGCGCCTAGAATTACGAGTCCTGCGCGCTATCCACCAGGCTACGAGGCCCCATGGTGAAGTGAAGTTTTAGTAGGTTGTTAAATTTATCATGAATTAAAGAAATTTACTTCAGATTACTGGACGTAGTGACTTAAAACTCATGCTAAATAATTTTAAATCTAACATTGGAAAACTGATATCACATTATCAAATTCAGAACTAACGAAAAAGGCATTTAAGTCTGCAGTACCCTCGATTAAAACAATTTTGAGTACTTTTAAATTACTTTCAGACATTGTGAATCCGGTGTGTCAGTCTTAAAAGAAACATGCAAGTGTGATAATGCAACAGGTCAATTAAGCCTTGGCTTCTGAGGACAAGCTCCGATGGATTTTAGAAGAGCAGAATTGATCACTCAACTTTCTAATTTAACATTTAAGATAAAAACGTCATTGAAGGTACAAAATGGAGTCGGGAAATATGAGATGAGTTTATAGAACGAAAGATGTGGACGCACAACAATGTTTGGGAACCACTGTGTTAGACACTATATTACTCAATAACTCTAATGATAACTTATGGAACTTTTTCTGTACCTGCTGACATCAGAGATCACTAAACAATACCACAATATGTCTCTGTTAAAGAATACCATTCACAACATGTGATAGTATCCCAGGACGATCATATGATGGTCTTACACAAGGGAATAATATCACGTAGGCCAGAGTAAGTGCACGTGACCACGTGATCCAGTATGCTCTCACCGCCAAGGTGTTGGACCGGGCTATGGAGAACAGGCCCCCCACTCTCAGCCGCAGACCGTCCTGCGAGGTCTGCTTCAGCCACTCCACCTGCAGCAGACCATCAAACATCACTCAACTGTCCCTCAACCATCACTCACAACACGTCACAAAATGTTCAAGAGCTTCTTTAAGATCTTTGTAATATATATTTGGAGAAATTAATTTAGATACGGTAAATGATGTATTAAGACAAAATAATAATAATTTCTAACGGAGGAGTTTCATATCTTGTTATTGGTAAAGGAACTTTATATACTCTTGGCTTCAAGACAAGGAAAAAGTATTATTTTGACATTTGTTGCACAAACCAAAGTAAAGAAGATCAATCATAAATATTGACAATAATTCTATGAAAACAGGATTAAATTTTTTTAATCTCTATAGATATTCATTTTTATTGCCTCTGTATACAATCATGAGAATTATTCGTTTATTTGAGATAAATTATAAGTGCCAAATATTGATGATAAAAAGTATACATTACATATATATCACAAAAACAATACCCATAATAACATGATACTAAATAAATGAAATAGACAAGCGCAAACAGCAGTACGTTACACTTCTATCGACACAAAGCATTTCTCAAATATGTATCAGAGAACTCTTGTTAAAGTAATGGTGTGTGTGAAACAATATTCCTGTAGGGGCTGTTCTCTTACTCACATTCTCTATTCCTGTACTAATCTATTTGTGCCTACAGCATCAAGCATTGGCTCTTACACCCCGCCTCTCTAGCCAACGGTTTTTAAAGCAATGACTCCTGTCTTATTTCCCTATCATATCTACTTTAATATTTATGAATAGAGTTTGCTTCCACAACCTGCTCCCTTAGTTCATTCCATTTTACCACTACTTTACGCTAATTGAAAACTAAGTTAAATCTTTGTGACGTGAGAGTTTCAGCTTTCACTCATGTCCCCTTGTTCTGTTAGGATTTAGTGTGAACATTTCGTCTATTTCCACTCTGTCAATCCCTAAGTATTTTATATGTGTGTCATATCTCCACACTCCCTCCTTTTTTCTAGCGTCGTCAGATTCAGTTTCTTCAATCGCTCTTCATACCTCATCCCTCGCAACTCTGGGACGTGCCTCAACCTTATCCAGTCTCCTTATGTGTTTCTTCAGATGGGGCCTCCATGATTGAAGTGCATACACTAAGAATGATCTCACGTAGGCAATGTAAAGTGCTCTAAATGTCTCCTTACTAGGTTTCTGAATGTTCTAATTTTTCCTGCTGTAGGTGTCCTATTTATGTGTGTCTCAGGAGTTATATTTAGTGTTACGTCCACTCCCAGGTCTCTTTCTCCAATCGTCACAGGTAGGTAGTTAGTTACCATTCATTATGTTAAAGTCCTTTTGAAGGATGTTAGAGTCCTCATCTGTCACAACTCTTCTAATTAATTTCGCGTCATCCGCAAACATTGACACATAGGACTCAACTCTTGTAGACATGTCATTAACGTATATTAGAAATAGAACTAGTCGCATCACCGATCCCAGTGGTATCCCTCTCGTTACTGTTCTCCAGTCCGACTTCTCGCCTCCTTACTGCTACTCTCTGGTCTGTTAGGTTAATTCTTTACCCCATGCTTGGGCTTGTGTGTTGACTCCTGCCGGCCTCTCATGTTTGAACAGCAATCTTCTATATGGTACTGTATGAAAGGCTTTTTTGGCCTTCCAGAAATATGCAGTCCGCCCATCCTTCCCTGTTCTGCCTTATTCTTGTTACTTTATCATAGAATTCCAGAAGGTTGGTTAAGTATGAACTCCCTTCACTGAACCCATGATGGTGTTTAATTATTTAATTATCTCTAATTGTGTAACCTGTCTTAACCTGATTATTCTTTCAAGTACTTTGCAGAGGATACTTCTCAGTGATACTGGTCTGTAGGTAAGTATATCTACTCTATCTCCTTTTTTTTAAAAATTGATACCACATTTGCTTTCTTCCAGCGACTGGGCAACTCTCCCGTCGTACGTGACTCATTAAAGATCATGCTAGACGCGTGCTGAGGGCTTGCACTGCCTCTTTTAGTATTCGCGGTGATGCGTTGTCTGGTCTAAGCGCTATAGTTTCATCCAATGTTGTTAGCTGGTTCATTACCTCCACTGCTGTTATCACTATATCTGTTAGTCTTTCATCTTCTATCAATGGCAGTTGCTCAGGCTCAGTTGTGAACACTCCAAAGTATGGAGTGTTCGCAGATTTCCTTATCGCTTTTTGTGTATCCCCCTCCCGTTTTCCATAGTCTTGTCACTTGGTCGTTTGCTGACATTTTCCATAACTATGTGATTATTTAGGTTTCTTTTTTGCTTTGATCGCAATATCGTTCTCGTAAGTTCTTTCCGATAAACTTCATATATTAATGTGTTCGTTCCTATCTCTGTTGCATCTAGTCCTGTTGTCTTCTGAACTTCCTCCACTCCCTTCTGCTTTTCATTTTTGCTTCCTGACACTATTAAACCACTGTGTGTGTGTGTAC